>NW_028276756.1:1647728-1802666 GCF_052056855.1 Sturnus vulgaris | reverse complement strand
AGTGACACTGTGTGCGACATGGCCCCACAGAGCCAAGGGGCCACTGTGACACTGTGGGGCTACATGGAAGCAAGGAGTCCATTGGGACAGTCTGGGTCCTGGTGCAACCACAGAGGCCACTGTGACACTGCAGGGCCTTGTGGAACCAAAGGGCCATTGTGCCACTGCAGAACCAAGGAGAGCCTTGTGAGAGCCTGGGGACCAATGGAATCAAGGGGCTGTTGTTCCATTGCAAGGACTCTGGGAACTAAGGGAACAATTGTGACACTGGGGTGCCCCATGGAACCAAGAGTCTTTGGTGAGACTGCAGGATCTTGTGTAACCAGGGCTCCATTGTGACACTGCGGAGCCCAAGGATCCAAGCAACTTTGTTACAGCAAGGGGTCCCATGTGACCAAAGGGACTTTGTGACACTGGAAGGCCTCATGAAATCATGGAAACCATTGTGACACTCTAGGGCCTCATGGAACTGTGAAGACTCTAAGCTGTGTGTGAGTGTGGATCTGCTGGAGGGTAGGAGAGCTCTGCAGAGGGACCTGGACAGGCTGGATCCATGGCCCAAATCGAACAAGATGAGAGAGGTTTAACAAGACCAAGTGCCAGGTCCTGCACTTTGGCCACAAAAACCCCTGCAGTGCTATAGGCTGGGGACAAAATGGCTGGACAGTGGCCAGGCAGAAAAGGGCCTGGGGGCACTGATGGACAGCAGGCTGGACATGAGCCAGCAGTGTGCCCAGGTGGCCAAGAAGGCCAATGGCACCTGGCCTGGATTAGGAATGGTGTGGCCAGCAGGAGCAGGGCAGTGATTGTTCCCATGTGCTCAGCACTGGTTGGGCAGCACCTTGAGTGCTGTGTCCAGTTCTGGGCCTCCCAAATTAGGAAGGACATGGAGGGGCTGCAGCGTGTCCAGAGAAGAGCAACAAGGCTGGTGAGGGTTCTGGCACACAAGTCCTGTGAGGAAGGGCTGAGGGAGCTGGGGTTATTTATCCTGGAGAAGGGGAGGCTCAGGGAGACAAGGTGGTGTCAGGGAACAGGATGGATTTGATGATTGCCAAGGTTTTTCTAGCATTGCTGATTCTGTGATTCTCTGAAACCACCCCTGGAGCATTTGCAGGATGAGCCCTGGGCCTCCTCTTCACAAGGTCCAGCAGCCCAGGTCCCTCAGCTTCTCCACACAGCCCCAAAGCCCATCCTGTCAGTCCTGCAGAGCCTCTCCAGCCTCTCCTCATTGCCCAGAACAGGGAGCCCCACACCCAGACACAGCAGCCCAGATGTGCCCCCCTGGCCTGTGGTGCCTCTGGCAAGGGAGCAGCACGAGGAACTGCAGGACCCTGCAGACAATTCCTGAAGCACTTGGAGGATGATCCAGCTCCCCAAGGGACGTTACCATGGTGGAAACTGAGGAACTGAAATGAAGAGTGGGGCCAGAGAGGAAAGGGCAAAGAGGTATGAGCTGTTTTCAGGGGAGGGGATAGGAATTGGCAAGAGGAAGAAATTTGGAACAGGGAAGAATAAAGACAGCAAAGGTGAAGCAAAATAAATGCTCAGGGCAGTTTAGAGGTGGCTGCCAGGCAGCCCTGGTTCTGAGCAACAACATCTGCAGTGGGACAGGAAACTCACAGCTGATGGGAACAAACTTTCTGGCTGATTTCAGAGGCCACGACAAAGCTGAGTGGTTTCCCTGCCGGCCCCCAGCCCTTGCTGGCCCCAGGGGCTGATGGCATTTGTGCTCCCTCAGCTCCATGTCCCCACAGCAGCACCATGGGGGTGCTGAGCCTGCTGTGTGCAATGCAAACAGGGGCTCCTGAGCCAGTGCTGCCGTGTGTGTGCCTGCAAGGATGCGGCTCCTGTGTGAGCTGGGGGAGAGGCCAGGGCTGCAGAGGGGGGATGTTGTTGGCAGGTGCATGAGGACGCTCTGGGACGCTGCCCTGGGGTGTCCAGTGCAGTGGGGATGGATCAGCCCCTGCTCTGCTTCTCCTTGCCAGGGTGTCCCCCTTGCAGGGAGCTTGCAGAGCACCAGCCATGCTGTTTGCCCCCAGCCTGCCCACGGCCAGCCTGGGGCTGCTCCCGGGGCTTTTCTGTGCTCAGCATTGGGCTGGCCAAGTGTTGTGGAGAGAGCCTGGCCAAGGAGCCTGGAGCCCCCAGGCCCTGGCCTGAGGCGTCAGCGCTGCCCCAGCAGTGCCCATGGCCTGTCCCTGCTGCAGCCCCGGCACTGCCACCCCCAGGGCTGTGCCCGGCCCCGAGAGCACTCAGGCCCTGCAGCAACATGAGGGCCAGGAGGGCAGCGGGGCAGTGGCACGGGATCAGCACTGGCAACACCAAGTGCTGCTGCTGCTGGGCTCAGCTGCTGTGCCAGCACTGATCTGCCCCCAGCTCTGCACACAGACATTGCTGCTGCAGCTCCAGAGAAGGGAACAAAAGGGGCATCTCTGGAGAAAACTTTGCTAGGAGCGATATCCTTTAATTCATTTGTAGCCACCAAGAGTGTAGCTCCTCATTGACACAATTTTTGGCCACAGTAAATGTAGAGAGAAATAAATAAGAAAGGGAACAAGGAACAGCCTTTTTTTGTTGAAGATATTCAAAAAGTGAAATGAAGAAAAAGAATCTCAGAAACGAAATAGTATCAATAAGTATTAAAGACGTCTTTTATTACAAGTGATTTTGGAAATTGGCCAGCAGTTTAATGTTCTTGAAAGCATCTAGTGATCAGTTTCCACACTGCAGCCGTGAGCTCCTGGTTCCTCAGGCTGTAGATGAGAGGGTTCAGGGCTGGAGTCACCACTGAGTACAGAACTGACATTGCCAGATCCAGGGATGGGGAGGAGATGGAGGGGGGCTTCAGGTTAGCAAACATGCCAGTGCTGACAAACAGGGAGAGCACAGCCAGGTGAGGGAGGCAGGTGGAAAAGGCTTTGTGCCGTCCCTGCTCAGAGGGGATCCTCAGCACAGCCCTGAGGATCTGCACATAGGAGAAAACAATGAATACAAAACAGCCAAAAGCTAAACAGGCACTACAAGCAATGATCACAAATTCCTTGAGGTAGGATTTGGAGCAGGAGAGCCTGAGGATGTCTGGGATTTCACAGAAGAATCCCCCAAGAGCATTGCCATGGCACAGGGGCAAGGAAAGTGTATTGGCTGTGTGCAGCAGAGCATTGAGAAAGCCACTGGCCCAGGCAGCTGCTGCCATGTGGGCACAAGCTCTGCTGCCCAGGAGGGTCCCATAGTGCAGGGGTTTGCAGATGGACACGTAGCGGTCGTAGCACATGATGGTCAGGAGGGAAAACTCTGTGGAAATGAAGAACACAAAGAAAAAGAGCTGAGCAGCACATCCTTTGTAGGAGATGTGTCTGGTGTCCCAGAGGGAATTGTGCATGGCTTTGGGGACAGTGGTGCAGATGGAGCCCAGGTCAGTGAAGGCCAGGTTGAGCAGGAAGAAGAACATGGGGGTGTGCAGGTGGTGGCCGCAGGCTACGGCGCTGATGATGAGGCCGTTGGCCAGGAGGGCAGCCAGGGAGATGGCCAGGAAGAGGCAGGAGTGCAGGAGCTGCAGCTGCCGCGTGTCTGCCAATGGCAGCAGGAGGAAGTGGCTGATGGAGCTGCTGTTGGACATTTCCTGTGTCTCGGCATGTGAATCTGTAAAAAAGCAATCATGGAGTAGTTCAGTTTGGAGAGGACTTGAAATATCCCAGCCCAGCTTGGTGGCACTTTCCCCCACTGCCTGCCCAGGGCTCTGCTGCCTGGAGCTTCCCTGTGCCCAGGGCTGGGCCCTGCCAGCACTGCCAGAGCCCATCCCAGCCCTGGGGGCTCAGCTCTGCCCTGCAGACCCCTCCCAGCACAGGGCACTGCCCAGGGTCAGCTCTGCCTTTGCAGGCTCTGATGGCAAAATCATAGCAACCCTGAGGAGGCTGGAAAAGCAACACTGATGCAGCCTGTTAGGGACGCTGTACTGATTTCTGTCACTGACTGCAATTTCCTATCTAAAGAACCCAGAGCAGTAGACGAAAAAAACAGAATTTTCCCTTTTATGCAGCCCCTGCCTCACTGTGCTCCCTGTGTAATCTACCTAGAAATATTCTGCAGTTAAATGTTATGCTGAGAGCAGTCCTGAACAATGCAGCATCCTCACCACACAAGGACAACACTTCCAAGCCTTACCAGCTGTCTCCTTCCACCCACACCTTGTCCCCTATGCTGGGAGCAGCTCCCAGGGCTGGCTGAGAGCTGTCCCTGGCAGGCAGCAGAGTCCCTGCCCCAGCACAGCACCCTGGGCTGCAGGACCCTGCTCTGCACGACAGCCCTGGGCACCCCTGGCTGCTCTACACAAGAGATCATCAGAGAATGTACTCACACAGTCTGCAGGCATTGGGATGTTGCAGCTTTAGGAGATCAGTGCAGGAGCTGCAGCTGCATTGTCCTGCAGCCAGAGGCTTCCTGTGTCAAGGGCTGGGAGTGATTCTGCCCCAGTCCCTTCTGAGCATCTTCCCAGCCCTGACTGATTGAAGCTCTCTGTGCCTCTGTGCTGTGCCTGGGGTGGCTGCAGGCAGTGCACCAGCCCTGCCGGGCTGTGCACAGGAGCTGCTTTTCAGGGGAAATGTGGTTTTGAAAATTTTCTTGTTTATCAGGAGACCCAGCTCAGCAGTATAGTCAGAGAAGAAAGATTTTAATGACCCTCTTGAGGGTTTGGATGTGTCTCTGAGTCCCTGAGAGAGTGTTCAAAAAAGTACTCAATAACTCAAAATTAAATTGAAACTCCAAAGTTTATTGAAGTTTTAATGGATTCCACTGAGGGACACAACTCACATGAAAGTGTCCCCAGGTTCCAGGTAGAGCAGAACACTGGAGGCACTAATGACAGGTGGGGACAAACAACGGAAAGTTGTCTGTGATGCTGAGCACACCTGGATGTGTTTCAGGAATGCAAAGGGCCAAGGGCTGAGCCCCAGCCCCTGGCAAGGCAGATCCTGTCCCTCCCTCATTGCTCAGGGCTCTTCCGGGGCCACTGGGCTCTGGCCATGTGCAATGCCAAGGGCAGCACCATGGGGCGGCCCCTGCCAGGCTGCTGAGCAGGGACAAGGAGGCAATGAGGCCCCAGCACAGCAAGGCTCACTTGTCCCCTGCTGGCCTCAGGCCCAGGGCCAGCCTGCATGGCCCAAGTGCTGCAGGAGTTGGCTGTGTCAGGGCCTTTCAGCTGCTGCCCATCCCTGTGCCCTCTGCAGCCCAGGCTGTCCTACGGTGTCCATGCCCTGCGCCTCTGTCCCTGCAGGCTGTCGTCATCCCCCGGCTGCCCCACCTCGCTGGCCCCTTCCTTTGCTGACAGCTCTGCCTCCTGCCTGCCTCTGCCTGGACACACAGAGCCTTGGGCTGCTCCAGACTCCTTCTGGGGGATGTGTTGCACCACAGCTGTGCCCTGGGACAGAAATTCCTTTTTCCTTGTGTCCAGTCTTGGCCTACATAGCTGCCTTTGGCATTAATTCTTTTTCTCTCTGGCTGTTTTCCTTTATGTCAAATTCACCATCGCTGAAACTGATCTTCAATCCCTCCCAGGGCTCTCCTCTGCTGTCCTCAGTCTCCACTCCACTGAGCACAGAGCTCCTTTGTCCCTATACAGTGGTCAAGTGCTTGAGTCCATGGGCACCCGGACAAGAGGTACGGTTCTTTTCTGTGGGAAGGAAACCACAGAATCCCAAAATTGAAAGATGAAAGGCGTTCACCAGATGCCAAGGTCAGCCAGACCTGTTTGTCTTGGCTGCATTTGTCTGGGAGCAATCCTTCAATAGATGAAATTTTGGAGGCCAAATTCTCATTTTTACCATGGGTACCTGGAAGAGAAGGATAGTTCTTTTCCATAGGAAGGAAAGCACAGCCCCTGTGTTTCAATGCAGCTGAGAGTGGCCCTCAGGAAGCCAAGGGAAGTTAGACTTGTCAGTCCAGGCAGATTTTGTCTTGGAGCTATAGTTAGATAGATAGAATTTTGGAGATGAATTCCCAATTTTGGCCTTGGATGCCTGGACTTGAATGATTTTTTTTCTATGGGAAGAAAAGCACAGCCCCAAAGTGTTTCAAAGGCAGATGAGAGGTAGTTCCCAAGAGGCCAAGGCCAGCCAAAGCTGTCTGTCCTGGCAAGTTTCATATGGGAACAATCCTTGGATATACAGAATGTTGGAGGAGGGATCCCAGTTTTGGCCATTTGTGCCTGGAAGTGAAGGACAGTTTTGTTCCATGGGAAGGAAAGCACAGAGCCCCATTGCTCCAGGTCCATTGGAGAAGAAGCTTTCACCATGCCCAGGTCATCTGAACCTCTCAGGCAGCCCCCAGGAGCCCATGCCAGCCAGAGTTGTTCCATGTTCCCTTGGTTCCATGGGGCCGTGCCGTGTCACAAAAGGCCTCGTGGTTCCTTGGGGCTCAGCAGTGCCACAGTGTCCCCTTGGTTCCATGGAACACCACAGCATCCCTGTTGTCCCCGTGGTTCCACAAGCCCTGCAGTGTCACAATGGCCCCTGGCTTCCATGAGCCCACGCAGAGTCACAATGGTCTCCATGGGAAGGGAAGCACTGAGCCCCAGTGGTTCAGAGGCAGATGAGACACAAGCACCAGAGACCAAGGCCAGCCACATCTGTCTGTCCTGGCAAGTTTGTCTGAGAGTAACACTTGGATATAGAGAATTTTGAATGTGGAATGTCAATTTTGGCCATTTGTGCCTGGACAAGCAGGACGAGTCTTTTCCATAAAAAGGAAAGCATGGAGCCCCAGTGTTTGGAAGGCAGGTGAGAGCTGGCCCTCAGGAGGTAGAGCCAGCCAGTCTTGACAGAATGGCAGCTTTTGTCTGGGAGCAATCCTTGGATATATGGAATTTGGGAGGAGGAATCCAAATTTTGGCCATGGACACCATGTCAAGATGGATGGGTTTTTCCATATGAAAGAAAAGCAGAAAGTCCAAGTGTTTTGGAAGATGAGAGGTGGCCACCATAAGAGAGGGCAGCCAGACATCTCTCATAGCATCTTGTGTCTTGGAACAATCCTTGGATATACAGAATTTTGGAGATGGAGTCTTAATATTGGCCATGGGCATCTGGACATAAAATGTGTTTAATGCCATAGGAAGAAAAGCACAAAGGCCCAGTGCTTTAAGGCAAATGAGAGCTGGTCCCTGGGAGGTCAAGCCAGGCAGATCTATCTTTCCTGGCAGGTTTCATCTGAGTATAATCCTTGGATATATGGAATTTTGGAGGCCAAATCCCAGTTCTGCCCATGGGACCTGGAGGAGAAGGACAGCTCTGTTCTATAGGAAGGAAAGCACAGAGTCCCAGAGCTCCACAGGCAGAGGAGAAGCAGCCCCAGCCGTGCCAAGGTCAGCTGAACCTCTCAGGCAGCCCCTGGGAGGCCAGGCCAGCCAGAGCTCTTCCATGTTCCCTTGGTTCCATGGGGTCCCTCAGAGTCACAAAGGTAACACTTTTAAAACCTGACATTGACTAGTTCCTAATGCCAGTAAAAATGATTGTAGGGGTTGTTTTAACTTTGTCAAATCACTTGTTGCAGTGCCCAACTTATTCATTAATATTTCTGAATTGATTCCATTTAAGACTCTCAATCCTGCTCCTAATATTCCAGTTAAATCTCTTTGCATTCTGCCCCTGAATTGTACTTGCTTTTGTAACCATGTTGCCCAGCCCTCAAAGGATGTCTTTAGGAAAGAGGAGCAGGCTGGCTGAATTTCAGAGATATTAGTTTGCATTAGTCATTCAACATGCTTGAGAGACCACTCAGGGTTAAATAACAGTGGTTGTTGGCCCGTGTTCCTTATTACATAGGGGCCAACTTCATAAATTTTAGGTTCAATCTTAGGTGGTGTGGTCTGGGCTTGGGTACTAACAGAGGTTACAGTAGATTCAATTGTTGTAATAGGCATGGCCTTTAATTTAAATTTAAATGAGAGCCCAGTAGTGTCATGGCTCCAAAGGCCACATCCACAGTCTGTACTAACGTAAAATCATACCAACAATCTAATTTACTTAGACCATTGCAAATCTCCAGGTGCTTGTCTGTGGGAGAAGTTGAAACACTAATTTGAATTGTGTTCTCATGCTGAGTCCCACTAATCATTCGGGACCCTATTCTGATTGCTTCTCCTATAGTCCCTTGAAGGGACCACGACCTTTGTTTTTGCCATTCCTGCTTTTCATATACCTGTTTTTTGTGCATAACCACAGTTGATAGGTTTAAATCTTTTATATCAGAACACTTTCCCATGGATCCAGTGTACTGAATGAAAGCTTGGGACCAAGGCCATTCAGCATTATTCTGGCTAGAGGTGCTTTCCAATTCTTGGATTACGCTTATGACTACAAGCAAAACAAACAAAACTCTTCTATTGACTAGATTTCTGCAAACTAAATTACTGAATATTCCCAACCACAATGTACTCATTTTGCTCATATAAGTTTTAATTTCATTTCATTGTGACCCAGTGTTACTTTCCAAGAGGCTTGTGGAGCCTTTTTCACTCAAGAATGGTGAATCCAGGCACTCTGCTCCTTGATCTTAACTGCAATGAAAGTGGTGAGAAGCACCTGAATGGTCCTTCCCACTGTGGCTACAAAGTTTTTCTGTAAGAGACTTAACATATACATAATCTCCAGGCTGTATGTCATGCACTGATCCATCCAGCCCTCTGCCCCGAGTTCCAGCCACATTTTTCTCAATTTCTCTGAGTTGCTTACTTAAGGCTATTGTATAGGCAGGCAGCCTCTCTTCCCCCACTTGGGTAGACAATCCCTTTTGCACTCCTATGGTCTCCCATAAATCATTTCAAAGGAACTTAGATTTTCTTTGGCTCTAGACTTGGTTTGGATCCACAGCAATGCCAGTGGGAGAAATTGAGGCCAGGGTAAATTAGCTTCTTGTCCTAGCTTAATTAAATGATCTATTTTTTCAACTTGGCCACTTGACTGGGGATGGTATGGAGTATGGAGCTCCCAGTCTATGCCCAAGTGATAACTGATTTGTTGCACTATTTTTGAAATAAAATGTGGCCCTCCATCTGAAGGTATTGTGGCTGGAACTCTGAAGTGTGGGATTATCTCTTGTAACAATACCCTGGTTACCTCTCAGGCTTTGGCAGTTCTGGTGGGAAAAGCTTCTGGCCACCCTGAAAAGGTGTCTGTTAACACCAGCAAATATTGATATCCCCCTTTTTTTGGGAGTTCTGAAAAGTCAATTTGCCACTGTTGCCCAAGACCATGGCCTTTTCCAATTTGACCAAGTTTTGGGTTGGGGATATTCTTGGGTTTGGTCTGGAGCCAAATGTCAGACTGCTGGGCTATCTGAACAATAATAGAGTATAAATTTCTGGCAGTAATCTTTTCAATTAGCTAGCTATACAGGGCATCTGTTTCCTGGTGTGTTTTCTGGTGCTCTTCCCTTACTAATGACCATAACAGGTGAGAAGGGATGACCATTGTCCCTTCTGCAGTAACAGCCCATCCCTCTTGGTTATACGTTCCTCCTTGATCCTTAATTAGTTTTCTATCCCTTCTGGTATATACTGGCTTACCTTCAAGGGAGAACAGTCCTTAGGGAATTAAAACTCCCTCAATCGTCATCTCACCTTTTGCTGCTTCTTTTGCCTCTCTGTCTGCCAGCTCATTTCCTTCCTCCAGTTCTGAGCTCACATTCTGGTGTGCCTTAATGTCCATAATTGCTACCTGCTCAGGTAGCTGAACTGCTTTCAGTAGCTGCAATATTTCCTGTGCATGTTTGATGTTTTTCCCTTGTGAGTTTAACAGTCCCCTTTCTTTCCAGATGGCTCCATGTGTGTGTACAATCCCAAATGCATATCTTGAGTCTCTATAAATATTTATTTTCTTTCCTTTCATGATCTCTAAGGCGCAGGTTAGAGCAATTATCTCAGCTTTTTGTGCAGAGGTATCTACTGGCAAAGGTCCAGATTCTGTTACCTCTTTGCAGGTGGTAACTGCATACCCACCATGTCACTTTCCACTGACAACGTAGCTGCTTCCATCAGTGAACCAGGTTTGGGTGTCATCCAAACGGGTGTCCTTCAGATCTGGGCAGCTGGAGTAGGAGGCTTTGATAGTCTCCAGGCAGTCATGGTGTAAAAAAAGCACTTTTCTTGATTTCGACTAAGAAAAGAAGCTGTGTTGATAATGTTAGTCACAATTATCTCTACATTGTCTTGTTCTACCATAATGGCTTGGTATTTTAGGAACCTTTGTGGAGAGAGCCAGTGCCCACCCTTTACTTCCAGCACTGCAGACACTGTGTGAGACACCAATACAGTCATTTTCTGGCCCAGGGTGAATTTGTGTGCCTCTTGAATATTCAGCACCACTGCTGCAAGGGCTCTGAGGCATCCCGGCCATCCCTTGGCTGTTGTGTCCAGTTGTTTGGAGAAACAAGCAACTGCTCTCTGGTATGGACCCAGGTCCTGGGCCAGTATCCCCAGGGCAATTCCCTGCTTCTCATGGGAAAACAGAAAGAATGGTTTACTCACATCTGGGAGTCTGAGAGCCAGAGCTGACATTAGAGCATTCTTCAGCTGGTGAAAGGCGCGAGTGGCCTCTTTTGTCCCCTGGAGTTCTCTGTTCACATTTGTAATGAGCACGTACAGGGGTTTCATAAGTACACCATCATTATAAATCCATAATTGGCACCACCCTGTCATTCCTAAGAATGTTTGCAGTTCCTTCACTGTTTGAGGCTTTGGGGTTCTGCAGATCTCTTCCTTGCAATCTTGCCCTACAGTCTGATGTCCCACACTAATTTCATAACCCAGATAAATTACCTTTCACTTCACTTCCTGGGCCTTTTTCTTTGATACCCTGTATCCCTCAAGTCCTAGAAAGTTTAGGAGGGTTACTGTGCAGGCTGCACATGCCTCTTTCATCCAGGTGGCTATGAGGACATCATTCCATGTACTGCAGTAGCTTTCCTTCTTCTGGGGAGCCTCCCAGGATCCCAGATCTTTGCATGTTCTCCAAACAGGGTAGGAGAGTTTTAAATCCCTGAGGCAACACCATCCATGTGAGCTGGGATCTGCGCCCGCTTTTAGGGTATTCCCATTCAAATGCAAAAATTTTCTGGCTGTCTTCATGGAGAGGGAGGCAAAAGGAGGCATCTTTCAAGTCTAAAATGGTAAACCAAGTTAGCTCTGGTGTTAGGCACGTTAGCAAAGTGTATGGGTTTGTTACCACAGGATAGAGATCTTCAGTTATTTTGTTAACAGCCCTTAGATCCTGTAGTATCTGATATGACCCATGAGGTTTTTGGACCAGTAAAACGGGAGTGTTAAACTCAGATGGACACTCTTTTAATAACCCTGTTTGCAAAAGGTTTTCAACGATTGGAATAATTCCCTCCCTGTTTTCCCTTTTCAAAGGGTACTGTTTAATTCTAACTGGTTGTTTTCCTTCCTTCAGTTTAATTACTATATGAGATGCATTTTTCACCCTTCCTGGTACAATAGAAGCTCACACTCCAGGAAATACTTGATTCATTATTTCTTCACTAACTTCTCCCTCCATTTGAATGGCTGTTAACATTAAACTTAATGCCTCTATGTGCTGTTCATCATTTACTTCCAGAATAAATTCCCTGTTTTTAAATTTAATGATTATTTGTAATTGTTCTAACAAGTTTCTCCCCAAAAGATGTCTCGGGGAACTAGGCAGGTATAGATTTATGAATAGCCCATTGCTTTCCAAGCCTATACTTTTGTTTGTAAAAATATGCTTTTTCAGGTTGGCCAGTTGCTCTTATTACTGTAACATAATCCTTCCCCACAGGTGCCAGTGTTTTATTCAGAGCTGAATATGTTGTCCCAGAGTCAACCAGGAATTCCACCTCTTTGTCTTTTCCCCCCAGCTTCAATTTTATCATCAGTGGATCTTCTAGGGTGAGATCTACTGGTCCTCCTCAGTCTTGTGTCACATGTCCAATCACTTTTCCCTTTTCCTTGTCTCCCTTTTCTTGAAGGCCAGTCCATCTTTGTTCTGGGCATTGATTTTTCCAGTGACCACAATTCTTACAGATCACACACTGGTCTCTGCCCAACCAGGATGGGCCTTGTCTAGGTGGTCCCTGTCCGTGTCTTCCTCTCTCCCCCTCACTTATGACAGCTACAAACTTCCTTCTTCCTTCTTCCCAGTTACTAAAGATGTTCCACGCCTCATCCACCAGAGTCTCTAAGTTCCTCCAATCCACCCCCCGTATCTTTTGAAGTTTCCATCTTATGTCACCCGTAGGTTGCCCCAGGAATAAACTGACTGGCTGCTGTGTCCCCATGTCAGACCCAGGCTCCAGTGGTGTGTGGCAGCACATTGCATCCCTTCATCGATTGAGGAATTCAGATGGTGGCTCAGAGGGCCCCTGCTTAATTTCATACAACACTGACCATTTTGTAGTTCTGGGAATGGCTTTTTCCATTCCCTTTGCAATCCACTGCTGATAGCTTTCCAACTTTCTCAATTCTGCTGATCTGTTTGGGTCCCACTGTGGGATTTTGGAGTGGGAAATAATCTTTAACATCCAGTTGTCAGGTTTTATAATAAACTTCTGCCATTTTTATAATTGTCTTTCTGTCTCGGTCAGTGCATCCAATAATATTTGCATATTGTTCCAATCTGGATTATGTTATTTTATTATATATCACAGATGGTTAGCTGTGCTAACTGGATTGCTGCAATAATTTTTAGCAACATTTTCCCATGCTTCCATGTCAATTGAGGCAAAGGGAGGTTTAACCAATACCCATTCTTCCTCTGGTCCCCTTGCCTCTCACAGAGGTGCCTGTAATATGTGTGTCTGCTGTCTAGTCCAGTGTGCGATTGGAGGGGATGAATGGGCTGGGGCTGATGGTACCTCTGAGTCTGCATCCTCATCCTCATCCCTTTCTTGTCTTATGTGTGGAGACCTGAGCAAATCGTCTGCCAGATCTTGTTCCTGGGCCACAGTCTGGTAAACCTTATCAGATTTTGTGCATCTTTGCCCTATGCTACACACTGAACAACACTGCTTGAGCTTTCCTCTCTTAGTCTTATTCTCCTTCTCTAGAGCCAATACCAGAGGGTCAGATGGAGCCCTGAGCCCACAGTCCCTCTGCCATTCGAGGTGATTTCTAAGTGAGAAAAACATATCTGCACATGATACATCTGTCCACTTCCCTTCCCTCCCAAAAAATAGCACGAGCTGTAATAGGGTGCTAAAATCCAAAGTTCCACTGGGTGGTCACTTTGCTCCATTGTCCAATTTATATAAAGGCCACCACTCCTTTAAATCTAACAAGGTCTCTATTGATTTCTGTGCCCCCATGGCCAGCAGCATCTTTCAATGTGCAATAACACAGCCTAATGGACTGGCCTTTGGGATCTCTTTACTTTGTCCAGTTCCCATTATCTTCTCCTTCTTGTCTTGTCTTGTTTCCACTGTGATAAATGTGATCCATGCTAATTAAGTTGTAACTATATTAACAAAATTGTATTTAGCTCAATAGAAGACAATTGTTACAGAGTGAGGGGGGTGATGGGTGAGACAGGACACAGGACATCTTCCAGATGTTGGGAGTCGAAGAAGGAGGTTGGAAGAAAGTCAAACAAGAATAGTAGAAGGACGTAGGTCTGACAAGCAGCATCTAGAAATAGAAAGTTTTGACCTTGAAATGGGCCAAAATGGGATGATTCCAAGCATGGGACTCAATTAAAGTCTTGTAATGGAAAACATCTGCTCAGTCACACAGTGCGCCTGCACTACCTGTGGGTCACACCTTGGTCACTTATGAAGACGATGAGCCTTCATCGGAAATAAGACCCTCAAAAGGATGAGAGACCCCCTAACCCATTAGTAGAGCATGCACCGTACACACAGTGACGGAGATTTTAGGAATAGAAACTAGGAGGAGTTTTCTAGAAACTTCTGTAGCCTACAGTATATAAGTGGGATTGTTAGCCTGGATGCTTTGGTACGTGAGGAATGGGAGCCACTCCCTGTACCCCCGGTCAGTTTTGCTTATGCTTTATACGAACCTCAATGATACTAAATTACTTACTGCCAAATTTTGTATATTCTCAAATATATGCACTTTGATTGTTTCATCTCCAATACTTTAATTGTCATCTCCAATACTTTGATTGTATTCCTTTTATTACTATTTAAAAATTTACTATTAAATTTAATCTTGTTGCTTGATAAATTGGAAAAATAGAACATCATTCATAACACCAGGTAAGCAGTGGTGGTTGAATAAACGTCCTTATCCCAATTCACAAACTCTCCGGAGACAGTCAGTCTCACAGATAACCGTCTGGTCCTTGTAGATAACCACCAGTGAAATCTGGAAGTCTGGTCCTTGAGATTGGCAGCACTGATCAAACAAAGGCAGGAAGGGCTATCGGGAAGACTGATATTGCAAGCTGGTAGTCCATGCAGCTTACTTGGAAAACATAACATAGCATAATATAACAAGATGATTTTAAACAGAACTATTTAATCTAATCATTTCTTTTATCTAGTGTCCATGCTTCACTTCAGAGCTTAGTATTCTGGTTTATACAAGCCCCAATGCTTTTGTGATTAACACGGATCTTTTATGGATGGTCCCAGGATGGAGGCAGAGGGGATGGAGCCGGCTGGGGTGGAGAAGGATGCCCCGAGAGTGGAGGGGGATGGGGATGGAGGCGGGGGAGATGAGGGTGGATCCAGGGCAAGGCGGGCACGGCCCGGAAGCGGATCCTGGCGGCGGCTCCTCCTCCCGGGGCAGCGCGGGCGGATGATCCTGGGGAGCGGCCGCGGGGTGCGGGACGGGACCGGGAGAACGGGGGGATAGCGGGGAACGGGGGGGATAGCGGGGATTGGGGGGATAGCGGGGATTGGGGGGATAACGGGGAACGGGGGGGATAGCGGGGATTGGGGGGGATAGCGGGGATTGGGGGGATAGCGGGGATTGGGGGGGATAGCGGGGAACGGGGGGGATCCTCTGTGTGGGTGCCGGTGCCGGGGCTGTGGAAGGAAGGGGAGGAGGAGGAGGAGGAGGCGCTGGCCGGCCCGGGATGAGCGCTGGCATGTATTATCTGAGGCGAGCTGATGTCTCTCACCGCTTTAGCTCTAGAATTACTCTGAGGCCCGGCCATCCCTCCCTCCCTCCCTCCCTCCGGCAGCGCAGCTTTTGCCCGCGGTGCCATCGAGTCCCCGGGCCGGGCTCTGAGCCCGGAGCTCTGCTCAGGCCGGCCCTAAAGCCGCAATGTTTTGTGCTTCCCGCAGGTGTGTGGTTAAAGCCGGGACATTCCAGGCCCGGTGTCTGATGCAGCGTTTTGGAGAGTGCCCAGAGCTGCAGGTGCCAGTGGCACAGGTGAGGTTTGGGGTGACCCAGGCGCTCCCAAGGCTTTGGATGTGCAGCCCTTGGGAAGGCTCCCTGTGCCTGTGCTGGGCTCCTGTCAGCTCCCCAGGCATGGGTTTGTGGGCAGGGAAAGGAAAGGAGCCAGGGCCTCGTGTTCATCTGGGTCCTTTTGTATCTAAAGTCCAGATTTGGCTTCTGGTGCTGTATTTTCTACTGCAATTTAAACATTCTGTTTTTAATAAAACTATTTTTGGTGTCGTTTTCGTGTCCCTGGAGACACAATGGTCATCGTGTGGGGAGGAGGGAGAGCTCAGGAAGGAGAAAGGATGGGGGAAAGGTGCTTGTAATTTTACTTCTCAATGTCCTCTGATTTTTTGGGCAATAACTTCAGGTCATTCTCCTCCATGGAGTGTGTTTGGCCAGTGATCAGGGCGAGGTTTCTCCCCGTTCTTATCCCAGGGCAGGAGCCTTTCAGCGTGGGCTCTGTGCCACTGGGTGGCCTCGTGGTTTTCTGTCTCTTGTGATCGCTGTGTGCATCTCCAGGGAGGCAAACGAGGCCATGCTGAGCCTCGAGATGCAAAATGTTCCCATTTGCCAGGGAAATGTTCGTGTTGGGCAGGCTGGGAACATCTCAGCATGTCCAGGGCCGGTGAGGGATGGGGTCCAGCACTCCAAGTGACGCTGGGACCAGAACCACAAGGACCATTTGGAGCCACACTTGAGCCTGGGGATGACCTTGACCTCAGCCTGACGCTGCTTCACCCCAGGACAGGAGAGCCACCATCAGCTTTTATTACCCACCCATAAAAGCTTCACCTTTGAACCTCCCCAAATCCCATCTGGGACCCCCCCCAGGGGACCCCCCCAAACTCTGGGACCCCCCTCCAGCCCCCTCAGCCACGCTGTGGCCGCAGCTTCATCTCAGTGAAGGGGATGGAGACGTTGAAGCCTTTCCAGGGGAACCAGTGGATGCCCTGTGGGGGAGCTGGGGGGTCAGAACCCTTGGAGAGTTCCAGAGACCCCCATAAATCCCCATAGAGACCCCACAGTCGCTCCCCAGATTCCTATGGGCACTCATGGACCCTTAGGGATCCCCATAGACACCCCAGAGACCACAGAGATCCCCACAGGCCCTACAGGACCACACAGGCCCTATAGATCCCACAGACCCTTTTTCCACAGGGCCCTATGGAACCCTATGGACTCCCACAGACCCCTATGGACCCTCAGAGAGCCCCATGGACCCTTCCAAAGATTCCCTCATACACTCCCAGACCCCTCCATAGTCCTATAGCCCACCCTAGACCTCCCCTAGCCCCCTTAAAATAACCAATGCCCCTTGCAAAGACCCCCAGATCCCCTCCATATCCCCCAAAATCCCCTCCAGACTCCCCCCAAATCTCCTCCAGACCCCACAAATTCCCCCCATAGCTCCCCATACCCCCTTAAATCCCTCCCAGACCCCCCGAAATCCCCCGCAGACCCCCCCAATCCCCCACCCCGTGCCCCCCCCGGCCCAGGTGGGTACCTGGTGGTCCCGGGGGTCCGTTCAGGTTGGCACAGTGGCAGTTTCGGTACCACCAGGCTCCCCCGGAGGCCGCGGGGTGGGGGGGGTGGTGGGGGCGGCCCGAGGGGTCCCGAGGGTCCCGGGAGTCCCGGTCCCGTGTGGAGAAGGGGCTGCCCGAGTGGTAGGAGAGGGCATCTCCTGTGGGGGGACATGTCAGGGACCCCCAAACTCAGCAGGAGCCACCAAAACCCACCAGGGACCCCAGTACCCCCAGGGACCCCAAAACCCACCAGGGACCCCACAGACCCCTGTCAACCAATGAACCCCAAACCCCCAGGGATCCCAAATCCCATCAGGACTCCACAGAATTCCCCAAATACCCCAGGGACCCCAAAACCCACCAGCGACCCCACAGTCCTCTGCCATCCAGTGAACCCCCAAACCCCCCATGGATCCCAAATCCCATCAGGACTCCCAAAAATTCCACCCCAAACCCCCCCGGAACCCCCCCCGGCCCCGGCGGTGCCGCTGAACGCTCCCACGCGGAGCCGGTACCGCTCCTGGGCGCTGCCCACGGCCAAGTCGCGATAGATCGCCAAGGCCGAGTCGCGACCGGCCCGCAGCTCCACGCGCAGCTCCGTGGGGGTCGCGGCCGTCAGCTCGTGCAGCGCCTCGTTCCCTGCACCCCAAAAATCCTCCGGTACCCCCAGGACTCCTGCGGGGTCACCTCGAGATCCCCCGTCCCCCCCCAATGCTCTCCCTGAAATATTGGGGACGCCCAAACTGCTGGGGACCCCAAAAGTGCCCCATGAACTCCTGGAGACCCCCCAAATCCTTCCCGGAACCCAAAACCGGATCTGAATGTTGGGGGACCCCAGAAGTGTCCCCTGATCTCCTGTAGACCCCCCAAATCCTTCCCGGACCCCCAAACCAGATCTGAATATTTGGGGGGACCCCCCCTGGATCCTACGAGTTCCCCTCTCGGGCCCCTGGGGATCCCCCAAATTTTGGGATCCCACCGAGTACCCCCTGCTGCCGCCCCAGGGCTCTCCTCAAAGTTCCCCCAAACCCTGGCAGTGCCTCCCAGTCCCCCCAGATATTTTTATAGGTCCCCCCAAAATCCCCAGGGCCCCCCAAAATCCCCAGGGCCCCCCGGCCGAGCCAGAATTCGCCGCTGACGTTGCCGAAGCCGCGGGCGTACGAGTCCCACCCCCTCCAAAACCCCAAAACCCCTCTGATCCCCCAAACCCCAATTTCCATCCCATAAACCCTAGAGAATCCTTCCAGTCCTTCCCAGTGCCCCCCAGTCCCCTCCCAGTGCCTTTCCAGCACCCCTCAACCTCTCCAATGCCCTCCAACACCCCCTGCGGGACCCCCCCAATTACCCCAAACCCCCTCATTTCCCCCCCACAATCCCTGTAGAGCCCCCCACCCCCTCCCAGTATCCCAAAGGTCCCTCTCAGTGCCCCCCAGCACCCCTCAACCTCCCCAACACCCCCTGCAGGACCCCCAACTGCTCCCAAACCCCCTCAGGACGCCCCAGATGCCCCCAAACCCCCTAATCCCCCCCCCCCCCCAAACGCCATAAATCCTCCTCTAAACGCCTGTAGGACCCCCCAGCATTGCTCCCAGTGCTCCCAGTGCTCCCAGTCGCACCAGGCAGCCGCCGCCGTCCGTGTCCATGTCACAGAAGACGCGGAGGGGCCGGGCCGGGTCCCCCCCGAGGAAGATGAGGGTGTCCCGGGAGGGTCCCGGCCCGTTCCGCTGCTCCTCGGCGCAGTCCCGGGGATGGGGGTGCGGGAGTGGGACTGGGGGGAGCATTGGGGTCACCTCAGACACCCCAAAAAGTTTCTGGGAATTCAGGGGTGACCCCTCCCCAAAATGACACAGGCACCCCCCAATGCCTCCATTCGAAATTTGGGGGTCTGGGTGACACCCCCAGGATCTGAGACCCCCCTAAGATGATCCAGGGCTGGAGCTGTCCCCCCAAAAGACACAGCTCTCCCAAAAAAGCACACAGGGGTACAGCTGTCCCCCCTCAAAGGACACAGTCCCTCCAAAAAAGGGCCCCAAATAACCCCCAAATGACTCCCAAAATCCCAAATAACCCTCAGAAACCCCAAATAACGCCCAAAAACTCAAAAAACCCCTCAAATCACTCCATAAACCCCAAATAACCCCCAAATATCCCCAAATAACCCCCAAATAATCCCCAATTAACCCCCCAAAAACCGAAATAACCCTAAATAACCCCAAATAACCCCTAAATACCCTCCACTTCCCCCAATAACCCTACCCCCATTTTTGGGGGTCCAGATGCCCCTCCCTCCCCCATAGCTCCCCCCACTCACGAGTGTCAAAGGAGGCCTCCAGGGGGGCACTATTGGGGTGTCCCCCTCGGCCCCACAGCCGCACCCCATAGCGCCCCGTGGGCTCCAGCCCCCAGAGCTGCTGCGATGTCGCCTCGGGGGGCAGCCACAGGGTCTGGGGGGACACGGGGGGTTTTGGGGTACCCCAATGATCACAGTGGGGTCCCCAGGGGGTGTATTGGGGTTTCAAAGGGATTATTGGGGTCCCCCAAAGCTGTATTGGGGTGCCATTACCAAAGGAGGGTAATGGGATACCCCGAGGTGTTATTGGGGTTCCCAGGGGGGTATTGGGGTCCCCCAGAGCTGTATTGGGGTTCCCAGAGGGTCACTGGGGTCCCCCAAGGAGATACTGGGGTGCCATTACCAAAGGAGGGTAATGGGATACCCCGAGGTGTTACTGGGGTCCCAAGCAGATATTGGGGGACACCCGGGGGTTTTTAGGTTCCTTTTGGGGCGTCGTTACCTGCTGGGGCCCCCCGGGGGGGCCGTACTCCAGCTCGTAGCCATCGGGGGGGCGCGGGGGGGTCCCAGTGCAGCCGGGCACTGCGGGGTCACAGCGAGCCCACCCACAGGGTCCCTGGGCCACCTGGGGAAGGACACACTGCTGACATCTACAGCAGCCCCAAATCCCCTTCTGATACCCCAAAAATCACTGTGGTCACCCCAAACCCCCCACCCCCACACCCCAAACCCTCCCATGGGCCCCCCAGCCCTGCCCTCACACCGTGCCCGATGGACATGGCCCAACTCCCCCAAATTTTCCCCCAAAGAACCCCCCAGTCACCCTCTGCCCCCAGTTTCCCCCAATGCCTGCCAGACCTGTTTCCTCCAGGACCTCCCAGTCCCCTGAATTCTTCCCAGTTTCCCCCAGTCCTCTCCAGTCCCCAACTCCACCCCAATTCCCCCCCGACTCAGTTTCCCCTCATTCTCCAATTTCCCCCCCATTCCCAGTTCACCTCGATCTCCACCAGTCCCTTCAGTCCCCAGTTCCCTCCAGTTCCTCCCAGTCACCCCCAGGCCTCAGAGCCCTGAGTTGCCATCAGTTCACCCCAGTCTCCTGTTTCCCCCAGTTCTCCAAACCTCCCAGTTATCCCCAGTTCCTCCAGTTCCCCCAGTCCCCAGTTCCCTCCAGTTCCTCACAGGCCCAGTTTCCCAAACCCCCCAGTTGTCCCAAGTTGTCCCCAATTCCTCCAGTTCCCCCAGTTCTCCTGCCAGTTGCTCCCAGTGCTACATTGCCCCTAATCTCCAGTTCCCCCCAGTCCTCTGGCTACCCCCAGCTCCCAGTTTTGCCCAGTTCTCCTAAGTACCCTCAGCCCCAGTTGCTCCCAGTCCCCCTCTAATCCCACTGTTCTCCCTGGTCCCTGAGCTGTCCCAATCCCCCTAAAACTGTTCCCAGTCACCCCAATAACGAATCCCTCATATTCCTCCAGTTTCCCCAAGTCCCTCCCAGTTCACCCCCAGTACCCCCCAAATCCTCCCCAGTGCCCAGTTTCCCCCAGTCTTTGCCAGTCCTCAGCTCCACCCCAGTTTGCCCCAGTTTGCCCCAGTTCCACGCAGTTTCAGCCAGGCCCCACATGACCCCAGACCCCATTTCCAACCGGTCCCCCTTAGCTTATCCCAGTTCCTCCCAGTCCCCAGGTGATCAGAGTCCCTCCAGGAGTTACACTCCCCCAAATCTCCACTCCCCTCCAATCCCTGCTCTCACTTTCCCCTGAATCCCCAAGTCCTCAGTGCCCTCCGAGCTGCCCCTGGGCCCCACTCCCAGCCCTGTCCCCACTCCACCTCCATTCCCAGAGGGGTCCTGGGGGAATCCCCGCAGCCCCTCACCAGTGGTGGCCTCACTGGAGACGTGGTCGCTCCTTTTGCCTCCCCTCAGCCCATAGAGGTGGAAGCGGTACCGGCGGGACGGGGACAGCCCCGGCACCGTCACTGAGCAGGACTCGCCATCGATGGGCAGGGCCTGGGGCTGGCCCTGGGCATCCCGGTACTGCAGCACAAAGGAGTCAAAGGAGCCCTCAGGGATGTTCCACTGCAGCTGCACAGAGTTGGGGCTGGCACTGGAGACCTTCAACTCTCCCAGCACTGCCTGTGTCAAGGGGGCCTCAGATGGAGGGGCCTCAGTTTGGGGGCTTTGGGGTCCTCAGGTTGGGGCTCCTCTGTTGTGGCTGTGGCTGCAATGGAGACGTGATGATGATGTGTGTGAGAATCCATGTGTCTATTCAAATATCCATCCATCCATCCATCCATCCATCCATCCATCCATCCATCCATCACTTCCATCCATCCATCCATCCATCCATCCATCCATCCATCCATCCATCCACTCATCCATCCAATCCATATCCATCCATTCCTTGAATCATGTGTCTTTCTTGTTGAAACTTTTGTTTCAACTGCATCTTTTACTTCTCCATCCATTGGATCATCCAACCATCAAATGACTGATCTGATCCTCAAAACCACCGATAAACTGCCCCAACACCCATCATCCATCCATCCATCCATCCATCCATCCATCCATCCATCCATCCATCCATCCTCCATCCACCCATCCATCCTCCATCCACTGTCCATCCTCTGCCATTCCATTGTCCATCCATCATCCATTGTTCATCCATCTTCCATCACCCATCATCATCATCCATTCATCTGTCTTGGGGTGACTGTATGATGCCTGTATCCCCAAATCGTCTGTTCTGTTGGTGTTGAATATTAAATTCTGCAACTTTAAGACTGGTTCCAGGAGTGAAGGGGGGGGAAGAAGAAGTGCAGAGTTTGTTATCAGAGACTGCACTGGCTCCCCCACATTCCTGCTCACAGACTGTGTTGTGTGCAGTGGACAGAGAAAGAGAGCTCTCCTTTGCTCTTGGTTAGTTTTTTGGCTAGCTGAGGCAGAGAAACTCCCTGGATTGGTTTGTTTTTTTTTTTTTTTTCCTCCTTTTTATTTTTTTCCTGTGTCCTGGGGTACAATGCAAAAATGTGTATTCTATCACCATCTGTTAAAATGTGGGAGGGGTGGTGATCCTTATCTCTGTGGGAGATATCCTCTGCTGATGTGCCATCTGATAAGATCGGGGGTGATCATCATTACTTTTCACAACCCATCCTTCCTCCAGAAGATATATTCCGTTAATGGGCCATTAAGTCCTATTGTGTGACTGATAAGATTACATCATCCCATTGGGAGATGCCCCAACCAGGGGCAGGAGCCAAGCCTTTCCTACCTAGATAAAAAACTGGGGTTTGGGACCCGAGGGGAGACCTTTCTACTGGATCTCAGAGGAAAGTCGGACCTTTTCCACATCATCGCTGGATCTTCGGAGGAAAACTGCACCTTCTACAGGAGCACTGCTTCAACAGAACCACATCTGTCATCCAGGAGGACTGCAGCCACCATTTATATGGACTGCTAGCAACACCCTGACTGACAGGGTGTCAGGTTGTATTCCTGACTGTGTCGGTGGTTGTTTCTTTTATATTATTGCATGTATTTAATTTTTTCTCTTTTCTCCTATTAAATTGTATTACTGACTTGGAGTCTCGCATTGGTTTTACTTTCAAACCAACACAATGGTAAAGTTATAAAATAGGGAATGGAACAAATTAGGAGCGCAGGAGAACACCACTGGTGGGAAGTTCCTTTTGGCTGGTTCCCCATGGCCACGGGCATTTTCAACGAGCTGCTGCACCCCATTGTATTTCCACTGTTAATGCAAATTTGTGTGCTTTGGTAGCCATTTGTTGCTGGATGAGGCAGGTGAAACTCTACTTTGATAACCAGGTGAAAGGAGCAGGGCTGGCCAAGACCCTCATGAAATAATCAGGGGCAAGCCTGTGTTGGCCTCTGTGTTTGCCACCAAGAAGATCTTATGGCTCCACTGTTGGCTGCAACCCAGCAGGTGTTGGGTGGTGGGGACACACGCCATGCCAGACCTTGATGAAAGGGAGGGGAGGACAGGCCAAAGAGCCTGCAGTTAGTCTGAACCAACCTGCTCAAGTCAGGTCACCTAGAACTGATTGCCCAGAACTGCATTCAGCTGGGCTTTGACCATCTCCACAGATGGAGACTCCACAACCTCTCCGGGCAAATACGTTTCATTGTTTGATTGAAGCAAAAGTTAACATATGGTAGACCATGTAAAACCCCATGTATTCCAGGTGAAATTAATTCACATGAAGAGGAAACGTGATTTACAGTGTTATTTGATGGCTCTAAGTTTCACTTTGCAGAAGCTCCAAAAGCTTCAGAGTTACATTGTGCTATCCAGACCCATAGGACTGGACACCCCTGCACATCTGTTCCAGCCTGGAGACTGGGTCTATGTGAAGTGGTGGGACAGTGATCCTCTGCAAGCCAAGTGGAAAGAACAATTTAAAGTCCTGCTGACTACCTTCACTCTAGTCAAAGTTGGTGGCAGAGGACCCTGGATTCACTACTCCAGAATTAAGAACAATTGTGAAAACAAAGACTGGTGGAAATTATAGTTTTTCTTCTGGGCCTAATTACTTTTTCTTTTATATAACATTTGATTGTATAAGATATCGCTCTTGTTAGATGTTTATTGTTATTAGGTTTATGTTTACATTTATTATCAAGTATGTATTTACTAGTATGTATTTATCTAATGTTGGGTATTTATTATTATTGGTCACTTATCTGTAATTAAATACTTGTTATTAATATTTAGAATAGAGACTCGACAAGGTAAAGGCCTTGTCGAGCCTCTAAAGGGGGGAAATGATGCCTTTAGTTTTAAGTTTTCCTGTTCTCCTTGGATGTCCTTTTCTGATGTGCTAGGCTGAGGAAGACAAAACAGTCCTATTCTAGTTAAGAACTCAAGGACAGTTTCTCCAAACTTCAGGCCCTAAGCACAAACTACGTGGAAAGGTGGAGGGTGGGTTCATGCAAATTAACCAGAACCTATAAAAGTGTAAGATTTTGTGACCAGCCCTCTCCTTTCCTTCCATCTTGGAGCCATCCGGGCAGGGGCCACGACTGTGGCACTTATATTGCTGGGGTGTGGCTTTTGTAGGCCTTTCGTGGGCCACACAATAAATACCCATTTTGTTCCCCTTAACTCTGTGTGCAGCCTCTGTTCCAGCTCCTCAAGGCATCAGTTTACAGCCACACTGATTCTGAGATTGAAGTGTAGCTCAAGCAGTGAGGAGTCAAAGCTGAGACTCAATGATCCTCAAGGGTGCCTACCAACATGGAAATCTATGAGATTGCCAAAGCAGGGCAGATAAAATTCAACCCAAAAGAAAAAACAGTGGGAGCCCTTTGAAGAACATTCACTCAAAAGCAGCCTGAACCAGTACCCAGGGGTCACTCTGAGTGGCTGAGGCAGGGTGGGGACAAAGGGTAGGGTTGGCTGCGTTGTGATGCGCTGTGACACCTGTGACATCGGGGGGACGTGTCACAATGGGGGCAGGTATAAAAGGGCCCAGCAGGTAACGCTGGCCCTGCATTGCTTGGGCAAGCGGTGAGTGCACACGTGGAGGGGAGGCTGGGCTGGGGACAAGGGCCGGGGCATAAAAGCTGCACCCGGGGCTGGGTTCTCCCCCTGCATGCAGGGACAGCCCCTGATGGGAGAGCTTTGGGCAGGCCACGCTGGCGTGGGTAGGCATTGCTGCCTGCCAGCTGTCTGGGGCCCTGTCCTTCCTGCCCTCAGACCCCTGAGGATCCCAGTCCCTGCTGCCCCCACTGCCAGCTGCCTCCCTCACAGCCCCACTCAAGGCCTTCTCTCCATCCTCCTGCAGACCATGAATTCCATAGTGTTGCTTTTCGTGCTCTTGAAAAGCCTCATCCAGTACTCGAAGCTCGTGGGTGATGATCAGGATGAGGAAACCCGTCTGTGCATGGAAATGCGTGCAAAATACCTGGAATGGCAGAGGATTAGGCTGGAGCAGGAGGTGGAGCAGCTCACCCTGAAGCAGGTGCAGCTCTTGCAGCTCTTAGCTGTTGCTGTGCTCCTGGTCCTTGTCTTGGTCCTATGGTGGATGGGGTCCAAAAGGAGCCTGCGAAGAGAGGAGCCTGAAGAAGAAAACAATGGTGCAAATGAAGAGGAAGTCAGAAATGGGGATGCAAATGAAGAAGTAGAGGTTGGAAATGCAGAAGAAGAAGATGATGTGAATTGGAAGGAAGATAGCAATGATGATGGCAATGTACGGGAAGTCACTAATGTTGCTGCAAATGAAGAAGATAATATTGAAAATGAAGTTGTCAATGAGGCTGCAAATGCAGAAAACAGTGATCTTGCAATTGCAGTCCATGAAGAAGACAATGATTTTTACGATAACGTTGGAAGAACTCTAATGGAACGCATACAGTGGCCTGTACAGGACCTGCAGAAAGTCTGCAAGTGGACAAGGAACCTCATGGATAATTATGCAATTTACTTTGGACATGTCTTATCAAACAGCTTCTACCCAGTCCTGCAAGGAGCCATCGGGGTGGGCAGTGCCTTTGAAGGCTGGAGTCCACGTGAGCAGGATGTTGTGTACCAGGTGCTCATCCCCATGACTCCTCCCCGAGGCCACAGCTTCCACCTGGAGCTGGACTCTGCAGAGCAGAGGCACGTGAGGAACTTCCGTGTCCGCGTGCAGCTGGAGTGCACCTGCACCAAGGAGCAGCAGGGTGAGAACATGCTGTGCTTCCTGCACCACCCCGAGGAGGAGCTGAGGAGGAATCAGGATCCCAGCCTCCTAGACACCCTGTGCACCGACTCCTACCTGGATGTGCACAAAACTGCCCGCTGGTTCTGCCAGCTGGTGAGAGCAATCTGGCCAGCTTTGCCTCAGTCACAAAATTGGCATTTAATGCTGCTGCCCTCCAGACACTCCTGCCAATTCAAGGTGACCAATGGCAGAGAAAGCTTCCGGATTGAGATGCAGTTTGGGGTGCAGAGAGGTGACTCTGACATCTTTGTGAGCAGCCAGCCTGGATATGCCAGAACCCCAAGCACTCTGTGGCCTGAGACTTACGCTGTGACAGAGATGAAATTCTTCCAGCACCTTGCCAGGCAGGCTCCCCGTGACAGCTTGCACCTCAAATGCCTGCAGCTATTCACCTGTCTTCAGCTGGGCATAGGCTTTTCCACCTACACCATGAAAACCATTGTCATGCACCTCCTGAACACCATTCCTGTGTCACAGTGGTGCAGGAGGCATTTCCTGAGGCGAATGTTTGATATCAGTGAGAGCCTGCGCTTATCCCTGCAAGTGAAACGCCTCAACCACTTTATTGTGGGCAACTGGAGGCTTCCTGAGGAGATCAGTGTGCCCCAGGATGTTCAAATGGCTGAGCCACCCAACCTCTTCCACCTCCTGGCCATGGATCCGGTAGCCTACTCCCAGGGCATAGGCGAGTACCTGGATCTGCAACGTCGACTCCTAGCTGTCCTCAAACCTGACAATTGAAAGAGATTCTCCTGCATAGCACTGTGCGTGTGCTGCTCGCAGCTGGCAGCAGAGAGCCACCTCAGAGTACAAATTTGGTGCTTTAAGGAGAAGAGGATGCGTGCTAAGGCTCTGGCAAAGGTCCCACAGCCTCTCCTGCCGCCTCAGCAGGTGGAGGGACACGGGAGGGTTTATTCTACCTCCTTGTATCATTACATTTTCCAAAAAAGGCACCCAGATCTGCATAAAGCCCTGCTGGAATTTCTGCACTCCTGACAATGTGCGTGAAGAGAGAACATGCTGTACATGCAGGGCCAAAGTCACCAAACCCCACCCATAACATGGGGTTGTTCCAGGCCTTTGAGAAGCACCAAAATTTAAAGTATGAAAGAAGTGGGAATGTGGGACAGAAAAAGATAAAAGAAACAGGGCAGAAAAGACCAAGAGGCAAAACCAGCACTGCTTGGCCAGCATCAGTCAATGGACAGTGTCTCTCCTTGTCCCCAAAAGGGACACCTTTAGGTCAACATTGGACAAACTGCCTTGGAGCTGACCTGAAATTTTGTATATATAAGAATCTAGATTTTTTTTTCATAGATATTTACATCATGTATACAAATTATATAAAAATAAGTTTATTAATTATCATATAGAATAGTAAAATACAATGAAACAAAGAATGCATTTATATAAATAATATCAAACACAAACAAAATGTAATTATTCTATCCTGACAAGAAATAATTCTGGAGAGTTGAATATGTAATTATGTTTAAATAATAACAGTAGAGCACATATTTAGTGTCACTATCTGTTGAGACACATTAATACTGCCAGTGCATTTTTGGCTGGGAAGTTTTTCATAAAGTAAATGTATTTATACATATGGAACATACATATAAAATATAGATACTATAGACATTATATATAATTATAGGGATAAAATTTATATTGTATATCATATGTATATTGTATAGTACCTGTATGATGTTATTTTTATATACAAGTAAAGCCATATCTTGTGTCGCTATCTGTTGCAACCCATATTAATGGTCTATAGATAGTGCCAACTTGGAGACTGCTTTGATCTTGTTTCAATAAAATACAATATTGCAGAATCTGGACTGTGCAAGACTTTATTGATCTCAGCCAGACCTATAGTGTTGGTAATTCTCACAAGCTGTGGATATGGGCTCATGGATAGACTCCTAGAACTCAACCAGGCTGACAGTGCTGAACTGGTTCTAATCAGAAATGAAGCCCAGCTGCCCCCGGCCCCCCTGATCACAGAATCACAGACTGGCTTGACTTGGAAGGGTCCTTAGAAATTGCCTTGTTGCAGCCCTGCTGCCAAGGACAGGGACACCTTCCACTAGGCCAGGATGCTCCGAGCCCCACCCAGCCTGGCCTGGAGCACTGCCAGGGCTGGGGCAGCCACAGCTTCTGTGGGCAGCGTGGGCCAGGGCCTCAGCAGCCTCAGAGGGCAGAATGTCCCGCACGTCTCCAGCCTAAGCCCTCCCTGTGGCACTGGGAAGCCACTGGCGCTGGCGCTGTCCCTGCAGGCCCTTGCAAAGAGCCCCTCTGCAGGTGTGTGCCGGGCCCGTGCAGGGACTGAAAGGCTGCGGGAAGGTGTCCCTGGAGAAGGCCTGGCAGAGCCCTGGGGCCAGCAGTGGCACCATGAGGGCAGCAAGCGGGGCCCGGCACGGCCGTCGGGGCGGGAGGGCACAGGGTGGGCGCCGAGGCCCTGCCAGCTGGAGCAGGCAGCTCTGCAGTGCGGGCGGCACAGAGCCCTGGGCTCCCGCAGCTCTGCGTCCCTCACGGCTGAGGCAGCTGCCCAGGCACGGCCGGCTGGGGACACGCGGCCACCCCGGGGCCACCCGCAGGGGGACCCTGCTCTGGGGCCAGGCCAGGCCGCAGCAGGGAGCACCCACGGGGCTGTGCTGGGGAGGGAACGGCTCTGCCCAGGGACAGGGCTCTGGCAGCAGGGCAGCAGGGACAGCAGTGCCGGCCACAGCCACAGGGGGACACATGGCTGCAGTCACAGCCTGACTGCCCTGGGGCAGACCCAACAGGCAGACAGGACACGGACAGGCAGGAGCTCCCATCCTCTTTTTACCCATGCACCACCCTGCACCTGCGTGTATCCTGGGGCCTACCCTTACGCAGGTGCAGCAACTCCTACTTATTTTTTTATCTTTTTAAATCAAGTAAGATCGCCTTGGTTCTACTCCTCAAGTACATCCACATCTCTCTGCTTGGCATTCTATCCTTCAGGTGTGCAACTGCCCCTTTCTGCTCAGTGATGTCAGGAAATCTGCTGAGGATGCCCTTGATCCCTTTGTCTATGACATTAATGAAGATTTTAAGAAACACTGCTCCCAGAACACACCCTCTAGAGACACCAGTGGTCACTCATGTCCATCCTGACTCTGATGTGTTGACCTCTGAAGTGACCATGCATGCAATTTCTTATCCGTCCAACAGTCCAGGCATCAAATCCATCTCTCTCCAATTTAGAGAGGATGTTGTGGGGATCATGCCAAAGTCTATCCAGATGTCCAGATAAATGACACCTGTAGTCCTTGCCTTGTCTCTTCATGTACTTGCTCTGTCATAGCAGGCCACTGGACGGGTCAGGCAGGACTCACCCTTGGCTGCCCAGAATCACCTCCCTGTTCTCCATGTGCCTTAGCACAGCTTCAAGGAGGATGTGTCCCGTGATCTTCCCAAGCACAAAGGTGAGGCTGACATGTTGATCATTTCCAGAGTGCTCTTTTCTACCCTTTTTTAAGATGGCTGTAGTGGGTTCCCCTTTTCTGAATGCCAGGTGCTCAGTAAGCCATCTATTACTCCCCTTCCTAGTGAGACAGTGGAGAGAAAATACAATGGAAAACAAGTAGTAAGCTGAGATAAAGCTGTTGACTAACGTGAAAAAGCTGAGAGTTTGTGCACACAGAAGTAAAGGAGAAAAAACACTTAGTCTCTGCTTCTCACAGACGAGAGATATTGAGCCACTTTCTGGGAAGCAAGCAATTTCTCTATTCTCTGGTCTTCTTCAGATATTGGGCCTATTGTATGTATCACACACCTTAACAGAGCAGAGTGATACTTCCTAAGGAGAGCTCTGTTCAGCTTAGAAACCCAGCCGTGAGTGGCCTCTAGCTGGAGCCAGAGGTTTATGTATTCCACTCGGGTCCTGGAGAAGCATAACAAGTGAATGGCTGTAGACGTGCTTGCCCCCTCCAGAACATCAATCTTCCCCTGTCTCTAGTTGTTTCCTCGTCTTGTTAAAGCACCCTGAGCAGGGGCGAGGGAAACAAACATTTCCAATCATTTGCCTAGCCCAAATCACATTTATGAATGAATAAAGGGTGGGAATTGCTCACAAAGTACTTGCTGACTTTATCTATTCCCCTCTAGCAGCTGTTTCTTTTGTGTGGTGATCCTTTCTTTTGTGGGGGTGATGCAAAATGGAAGAAAACAAGCAGAGCCAGCAATCAGACTGCAAGTTAGGACACTGCAAAGAAAAGGGGTGACTGAAGTGTAACAGCTAAATAGGACTCTCCCTGAAAGAAATGTGAAATATTTTAGCAAAATAAAGATTTTTGGTTTTGAGAATTTTATCTTCCAGAGAGAACTCCTTCCATGGCGTATCCCTTGCTCAATTCCAATCTGCTTTGATTTTTTTCTCCCTTCTCCCCTCTTCTGTGCCATGATGGCAACACAGATGCTGACTTAGCATGGAAATTGCTTGGTAGCATCAATGTTCCTGGTGAAATGCTTCCCCAAGGGTGGGAGGACCTTTGCACTACTGCAGTGGTCCAGAGCACCAGCACCTGAGTTCGGCATTCTGCTCTGACTGCGGTCTTTGTAAAAAACCTCAGTGCTGAGCACCTGAGGCTCATCCTCAGCCAGCCTGAACCAACGGCTTCCAAGGGTGGCTGCCCAGCTCTGCCAGCTGGCAGTTTGCTCCTCTGAGCCTGCACGTTTCTCCATGTCTCAGAGGCATGAGTGTTTCTGGACAGACTCCAAAAGCAGCTGTGAGCTGGACACAGAGCCTAGTGCAGTATTCACCACTGAGCAAACACTGAGTGAAGGGCTGTAAGGCACTTAACTTTCAGTCAGACAGACATTAGGATTATGAAATCTGCGCTGTGAAAACACGAGTGGTTTTCTAACAAAATGTAATGTTCATTGCCCAAGACTCCACCCTCTAAATCAGGATCTCTGCAGATCCAGTCCCAAATTTCCCATTGCCTCCACACGCAGCGGTTTTGGCTGCACAAATGCAGCACTTTTCCTCGGAGTGGTGAGGCAGAAGCTCCCCTCCTCCTTTCAGCTAAATTCCCACTGCCAGACAGGTTTCCAGCCCCCTCCTTTGGCCCAAAGCATCCACGTGTATTTGTGTTTTGTCACTGTGAAGAAAACGTAAAAGGACTTATTTTATTAACCGCCAACAGACACTTCAAAGCAAAAATGTAGTTGAGAAATTAATCATTCTGCTCTTCCAAAGTGAGATTTATTATGACTCCTAAAACAAGTTTAAAATTAACCAAAAGCTAAATGCATGAATCACTCTTTTAAAATAAAGTCAGAAATTCAGTGGAAGGTATGTATACTGGTAAAATTAAATCCAAGGACATCTAATTTTCTTCATTTAAGATAATATTAAAGTAATGTGTTGTCCCTTAGCATCTCAGTGGTTTGGGCAAAGTGTTTCCCCTTTAGCAGAAAAGGTTTTGTTTGATAATACTTTCCCAGATTATTGGAAAGATTTGTCAGTGTGTGTGTGTGTGTGTGTGTGTGTGGAGGGGTTGTCTAAAAAGCCAAATTTACATCCTCTGAGAAAATGCCCATTTTCTGTGTTTACCAGGGCAAAGAAGGCCATTGTCTGGGGACAGACAATGGCTCTGATGGGAATTTGAATTCAGGGATAGGGCATTAACATTTGCTGAGCTGAATAATAAGTGGGAGACAGTTTCCCCTAAGGAATCATATTCACGAATTCTTGGTAGATTTTTTTCCATAGTTCTTCCAAGTACACAATTTGCTGAAAATTGGCAGGAAAATGTGGCCAGCTCCAGATGCAGCTTCATGAGTGTATTTTTCAATAACCATCACTGCCAGTTGCTGCTTCAGGAGCTGGTTCCCAGAAGCTCCTGGGAAGAGGGTGAGATAACACTCTGCTTGCTCCTGTGATCACAGGCCGTGAGCAGGCAGAAGCCATTTCACAGGTAGGACTGTGACCACAGGAGCTCCCTCAATAACCCTGCCATGTTTTCTCAGCCCATTTTCTTGCTTGTGTGCCTGCCTGAGCAAGGATGCTGCTTTCCCAGCTGTGGCCACGCATTTTGCATTGGCCTTGGACCCCATCAGCTCCTTCTAAGTTATTCTCACTGTGTTATAACTGTTTCCACTGATGAGTACATTCTGTGTTTTCCTCAAACTGTGGAGAACCAAAAATCTCACTAGGCAGAACAGCTTTGCCCTTTTCTGAATTATTTTTACACAAGATATACTTTCCCCCAAGAGCTGGAAAGACTCAGCTTCCCCTAATTAACACTTGTCTAATGCACTAAAGTGTCTTGGAATACTTTTATTTTCTGTCCGCCTTGGCTTTAATTTCAAAAGAACAAAATCTCTAACTACAAATAAATGACAGCTTTGTGCTGCAGCGATAAAGCCCCTGGACAAAAACGCTGCAGCAATATGAAAGGGAAATTCAAATATCAACATCAAGTCCTTAGACACCTTTGAAAGAGTTTCCTGTTCTGCCAATCCTTTAGGGCCAGGCGGTGAGTTCATACAGAGCTTGCTCAGAGCTTACTGACACGAGCAGGCCAGCTCGTGGTGAGGACAGCACATATGCCAGTGGCACCTTGCTGCTGAGTTTACAGCAGAAACCCAGCCCAAAGCAGGCTTCTTGCTTCGAATCTCTTGCCAAAATCGGGCAAGAGCTTCCATCACCTCAGCTTCCAGAAGATGGGGCTGTCCTTCCTCTCAGTATCGTCCTGCCTGCTGGAATACTCATCTCACTCATTCTCACTCATCGTGCTCAGCAAAAAACTTAGAATCACATTGTTGTTCAGGTTGGAAAATATGTCTGAGATCATTGAGTCCAACTGTTACCCCAGCACTATTAAGCCCACCACTAAACCATGTTTCAAAATGCCACACCCATACCCCTTCTGAACACCTCCAGGGGTAGTGACTCGATCACTGCCCTAGACAGCGTGTTTCAATGCCTGACTATCCTTTCAGTAAAGAAATTTCACCTAATACCCAATCTAAACCTCCTGTTATACAGCTTGAGGCCATTTCCTCTGTTACTTGTTACCTGGGAAAGACACTCACCCCATCTGGCTCCACCCTCCTGTCAGGGAGTTGTGGAGAGTGAGAAGGTCCCCCTGGAGCTCCTTTTCTGCAGGCTGAATCTCCCCAGCTCCCTCAGCTGCTCCTCATCAGACTTGTTCTCCAGACCCTTCCCCAGCTCCATTGTCCTTCCCTGGACACACTCCAGCCCCTTGATGACTTTCTTGCAGCAAGAGGTTCAAAACTGAGCACAAGACTTGAGGGGTACTTTGGTACAGAGATTGTTTGCACGTGGCTGTCCTTCCCTAGCCCACAAATAACTGTGTCGTGTTTGCATGTGTTGCTGCTCTAGAGCTGGGCTGAGCAAAGATGGTGGTGTCAGCCCAAAGAGAGATTAAATGATTGTGGAGGAATTTCTTTATCACCATCCTGTGTAAATAGAGATTAGAGATTGTCCTTACAGCTGTGCTTCTGCAAACAGCAGGGAGTACAGGGCCAGGCAGTATTACAGAGCCAGCTTCAAGTGTATTGTTACAAATCCAGGGGGACATGGACTCATCGTAGTATCTGGATAAAGTGCGAGTGGCAGTGCCACCCTGCCTGTAGTGCATTCCTCCATTAGAAGTGCCTTGGGGAGCAGCAAAGCACCAGGTTCACATTGCCAGGTTTGTGTTAATCCCAGCTGAGCCTCAGTGACCTGCTCCTTGAAGGGAGGTCACTGGTGTTTGTCCTGCAGGGAAAGGTCTCTGTAGGCAGTGGAGTTGCAGGATCCCTGAGGAGGTCCCTATAACACTTCTGTCCCTGGCACTGTTCCAGGCCAGGTTGGATGGGGTTATGAGCCTCCTGGTCTAATGGAAGGTGTCCCTGCTCATGGCATGGGGATTTCAACAAAATGGTCTTGAAGGTCCCTTCCAACCCAAACAATTCTGATTCTATGACATACAGATGACAGCAAGCAGGAGCTTGAGTTCCAAGTTCAGTATTTGAAGTGTTAGTTGTGATTGCCTTCTCAGATAAATTGCTTTCCTTTGGAGTGGGTGGCTAATTCTGTGCCCCAAGCACTCAATTCGGATCAGAAGAGGTGAGCTGTGTGTGATAGAGGAGAGTATATAATGTAGCTTTCTGTGTTTCAGTGGCTGCTGATACATGGAAAAGCCTCGATAACTCATGAGAAATGAGAGTTTTAAAGTAGGTATGCATTTATTCAGCACTGAGGTGCACGGGGATAGCTCCTCCCAAGGCATGCACCCTGACACTTCAAACTACTGCTCAATTTATTCCCTAAAAGCCTAGGATTACACAATACTCCTAATACATATTCATGTCCTAGCCCCGTCTAGTCCCGCCTACCCTCGCTTCGTATTCAAATGAACCAAAAGTCCTTTTGCACTTGCACCTCCCCAGTTCAGGGGTTGTTGGGGGTCTCTGATGAAGGCTTTCAAACTCTTCATCGCACTTGAGCTTTTCAACTCTGTCTCCGGAGCATGTATCTTACCATTTGGGCACATTCCAGACCTTGAGATTCATTCTTGCTGGTTTAAGGTTTTGCATTTATCACTTATCACTGGTAGCCTTGCACTCCTCACCCTGTTTGCAAGTTCTGGCTCTGTTTATCACAAACCAGTCTGCCTCTCCTCTCAGTTTTTGCAAGCATAGTAAATGTCAGGCATTCCTCATTGCTTTGGTTTTTGCTGAACTATTCCTTATTCTTCAATTCCCTGTCTCACTGTGAGGTGACAGCAGGAGGCTGTTGTTGCCTTTGCCTTGGGAATTGTAGTTCATGGCTGCTCTTGCCCCTTGAATTGTAGCTGTTTGCCACTTGAATTTTATCTGTAAAATTGCAATTGCCTTTTTTGATCAGTGCTTTTGTGACGGGGAACTCAGGCATCATTAGTAGCAGATCTCGAAATACTCCTAAGTCCATGAGCACAAAGTCAAGGAGAATGAAAGCCACACAGGCCACTTTTGCAGCACTCAAACACAGCCCTGTTGCTGGTGCTGCTAAAATAGAAGCAGCTGACAGAAGCCATCACAGAAATTGCCTCTAGAGCGTCAAATAAAATGAAAAATCGGGCAGGACAAAATGAAACCAGAATTTCTCCACTCGCTTCATTGTTCCTTCTGAGCAGCAGCAGAAAATGGAGATGCCCAGAGGTATTTCCAGCTGCTGCTGATGCCAGTGGGAGCCCAGCCTGCTGCCCAGCCCCAGCGGGATCCTGAGCCCAGCCCGGGCAGCTCCCGCAGTGTCGGGAGCTCAGCGCACGCGGGGCCAGGCCCAGAGCCCCGGGCACGGCCGCCCATTGCGGGGCAGCAGCGCAGGCGGAATGTCCTGAGCCCAAACCTCCTGCTCCTGCCACACAGCGCCCAGCCTTCTCCCCCTGCTCCTCCTCTCCCAGCACGGCACAAATTCCAGCTCCGAGGAGGCTTCCCCACACAGGCCTCAGGCTCCTCTTTCAGCCTGAGTGTCCCTGCAGAGGAACACGGCATCTCTCAGGCACTTCCACAAGCTCAGGGTTCTCATTTCATGGGGAATCTGGGATGCAAATCCCTTGCTAAAAAGGACAAAAGCAGAGAGAATGAATTGGAAATTATGAGGAAAAAATGACCCTTCTTACAGACAAAGTTCATACCTTGCATTTCTCCTTTTCATATTCTTTCAGTCATCTACTTGGATAGGTCCAGCTTGTTCTGGTGCTTCTCATGAACTGATGGTACTCTTGATTTATACCAGTGCAAGAGATGTAGAATCAGCTAAACTGAACACAGAAACAAACTCCCTCTGTCAGCCCATTTTCATGTTCTAGATCACTGTCAAGATGTCCATGGGGGTGTTGGAATGATTATCACACAACTCTCCACTTCTGGCTGCAGGCTCTGGAGATTCTTTGCATTCAGTCAGGGTTATATTCCCTAATTCCTGGTAGCACCTCCTGTTTTCTTAGGTTAGAAGAATAACAATGGAAACCTTACCCATGGCACAATTCCCCAGCCCACAAGGAAAAGAAAGAACAAGTTGTCAAGTTCTCAAGACATTTATCCTGCTTTGCTGCAAAAACCGTGCTGCACTCACAGTGTGGAAAGCCAAGAGAAGCTGCAGTTGGTGGCACATCTTGTGACGGAAGCTGCACCTTGTTCTCCAGGAAAGGTTCTTGGAAAGAGCGTACATCACTATGGAGAAGAATCCTGAAAAGCAGAAGAGCTTTCCAGAAGTGAAATGAAAATGGAAAGAAACAACCCAAGATGTTCACATATGCTATTAATTCCTTTCCTTATATGCTCCCTTTTTCTGTGTTGCACTGGGTTCTACATCACAGTCCTTCCAAACTGATCTTACCTCAAACACCTAGGACTAAGCAAGTTTTATGCACTCTCCAGTATCATTAGCTACACACAGTTTGCCTTCTCCCTATTTGGCTTTGAAAGCAATGCTGGAGACACCAGAAACCTGCAAATTCCAGATTTTAGAGCACAGTGCTTTGGTCGGCTATGGGTTCTAGAGACAGGGCATGTGCTCACACAGTATTTCACCCTCAGCAGGGACAATACACAGCAGCAGCAAAGGTGATTCCTAGGACACTGTGCAGGGGTCAAGGCTCTGTGTCTTGATTTAACATGGCAAAGTTCATCTGTTTTGACAGACTCATGATCCAAACTAGTCGGCTTTTCGGGCTGTGTCGATGAACAGCAGGACAAATAAAGCAGCCAGCAGTTTCTTTGCAGAGAGGGCCTTTGCTCCAGGTTCAAAGTGCTGGATTGGCAGGGAGGAGGCAGGCAGCTGAGAGCTGATCTGCTATATCAGACTGTCACTGTCTCGGTTTGAAAGACAGGAATGGTCTAAGGAAAGGCAAGAACCCCTTTTCTGCAATGCAGAGTGCAACCCCCCTCCCTTTTAATTATTTTAGGTCCAATTCAGACGCCTTCAGGCAGGAGATATGGGGATAAGAATAACAGTTCTTTACTGGTATCTAACAAGGCAGAAAACAACAACAGCTATAAAAATTGACAACAGAACAGAACAGTCTAGCTCCGCTCCAGTCCCTTTTGACCGCAGGCCGTCTCCCTGTGCACAGTTACCGGTGCTGTGGGGGCAGGGCAGGTCCCGCGCAGTTGAAGAGGGCTGGGTGATGGCGGCCGTGGCCCAGGGGTGAGAGGGATGGGGAAAAGTGACTCCCCCCTCACGGTGTCGGTCGTGGTGCTCAGCAGAATGTCCGGAGATAGTAGGGTGAGATGGGAGAGCAGCAGAGCGATGTCCAAAGGCAGGGAGCGTGGATCTCAGTGCTGGGATGGCAGGGGGAGATGCCAGAGTGGAGCCCAGACTGTCCTCCCACTCCAACGAGCCAAGCGAGAGAGAGTCCCCCGCTCCAGATCCCCCGTCCCACCTTTCCTTTTCCGGTTCCCCCCCCCTCCCCCTCCACCCACCCCCCTACGAGAGAACATTATCTGTCGTTTCAAGGTGTAGCCACAATTATTTAGCATAACAATGGGAGGAATTCCACAGAAAGAAAAGGGGAGCAATCCAACCCCCAACATTATCCACCCCTGAATTTCTCCCATACTAATATGTTATATCAAATTAAACTGTTACATTATATATACATACATGCAGTTAGAGACATAGGCACAGTACTATAGGTATTTCACCCTAAAACAAGGTCTCCTTGGGGTATGCATCGGGTCTCTCCATTCTTTTGCATCACTCACCAGGTGGAACCTGGTCCTTGAGCGAATACAACTCCATGGATGGGATTGTCTTTGCTGGAGGCAGGATTCACCCAAACAGCTTTTCCTAGCATACCTCTCATGTGTACCACTGGAACCTTATCTCCATCTGATATTCCCAAGGGCTCAGATTGGGCAGGGCCTGCTCGGTTAGTGGAACCTCGGGTGTTCACTAACCAGGTGGCCTTTGGTAGATTAATCTCCCAATTCTTGAAAGTTCCCCCACCCAGTGCCTTCAAGGTGGTTTTAAGCAGGCCATTGCACAGTTCAACTTTCCCTGCAGCTGGTGCATGGTAGGGGATATGGTACACCCACTCAATGCCGTGTTCTCTAGCCCAAATGTTTATAAGGCTGTTCTTGAAATGAGTCCCATTGTCTGACTCAATTCTCTCAGGGGTACCATGCCTCCAAAGAACTTGTTTTTCCAGGCCCAGGATGGTGTTCCGAGCAGTGGCGTGAGGCACAGGGTAGGTCTCTAACCATCCAGTGGTGGCTTCCACCATGGTCAGTACATAGCGCTTGCCCTGGCGAGTTTGAGGCAGTGTGATGTAGTCAATCTGCCAGGCCTCTCCATACTTATATTTGGACCATCGCCCCCCATACCAGAGGGGCTTCACCCGCTTGGCTTGCTTGATGGCAGCGCACGTCTCACAGTCATGGATAACTTGAGAAATACTGTCCATGGTTAGATCCACCCCTCGGTCTCGTGCCCACTTATATGTGGCATCTCTGCCCTGATGACATGAGGCATCATGGGCCCATCGAGCCAGGAACAACTCTCCCTTGTGCTGCCAGTCTAAATCTATCTTCGACACCTCTATCTGTGCAGCCTGATCTACCTGCTCATTGTGTCGGTGTTCCTCATTAGCCCGACTCTTGGGGACATGGGCATCTACGTGACGGACTTTCACAGGCAGCTTCTCTATCCGGGTGGCAATGTCTTTCCATTCATTGGCAGCCCAGATTGGTTTTCCCCTACATTGCCAGTTAGCCTTTTTCCACCTTTCCAGCCATCCCCACAGAGCATTGGCTACCATCCATGAATCAGTGTAAAGGTAGAGTTTTGGCCACTTCTCTCTTTCAGCAATGTCCAGGGCCAGCTGAACAGCTTTGAGTTCAGCAAGTTGACTTGATCCACCTTCTCCTTCGGTAGCTTGTGCAACCTGTCATGTGGGGCTCCATACGGCTGCTTTCCACTTCCGGTTCATCCCCACGATGCAGCAGGAACCATCAGTGAAAAGAGCATAGCATGTTTCATCTGCTGGCAGTTGGTTATACAGTGGGGCTTCTTCGGCCCGGGTCACCTGTTCCTGTTCCTCTTCGTCGGCAAGGCCAAAGTCTTCCCCTTCCGGCCAGTTGGTAATTATCTCCAAAATCCCAGGGCGATTCGGGTTTCCAATACGGGCGCGTTGTGTGATGAGGGCAATCCATTTACTCCATGTGGCATCAGTGGCATGGTGGGTTGAGGGAACCTTTCCTTTAAACATCCACCCCAGCACTGGCAGTCGGGGTGCCAGGAGGAGTTGTGTTTCCGTGCCAACCACCTCTGAGGCAGCTTGGACCCCTTCATAGGCGGCCAAGATCTCCCTCTCCGTCGGAGTGTAGTTGGCCTCGGACCCTCTGTAGCTTCGGCTCCAGAACCCCAGTGGTCGGCCTCGCGTCTCACCAAGCACCTTCTGCCAAAGGCTCCAGGACAGACCATGGTTTCCGGCTGCAGAGTAGAGCACGTTCTTCACATCTGGTCCCGTCCTGACTGGGCCAAGGGCTACTGCATGAGCAATCTCCTGCTTGATCTGGGCAAAGGCTTGCTGCTGCTCAGGGCCCCAGTGGAAATCTTGCAGTTCTTCTTGCAGGTGACCAGGTAAAGAGGGCTCACAATCTGGCTGTACTCAGGAATGTACATTCTCCAAAAGCCTATGGCACCTAGGAAGGCTTGTGTTTCCTTCTTGCTGGTTGGTGGAGACATTGCAGTGATCTTATTGATGACCTCACTGGGAATCTGGCGCCGTCCATCTTGCCACTTTACTCCCAGGAACTGGATCTCTTGGGCAGGCCCTTTGACTTTGCTCTTTTTAATGGCGAAGCCGGTTCCCAGCAGAATCTCAATGATCTTTTCTCCTTTCTGAAATACCTCCATTTCTGTGTCCCCCCCCACAATGATGTCATCATTGTACTGCAGATGTTCTGGAGCTCCACCCTTCTCCAGTGTAGCCTGGATCAGCCCATGACAGATGGTGGGGCTGTGTTTCCACCCCTGGGGCAGTCGGTTCCACATGTATTGCACACCCCTCCAGGTGAAAGCGAACTGAGGCCTGCACTCTACTGCCAGAGGAATGGAGAAGAATGCATTGGCGATGTCAATGGTGGCGTACCACTTTGCTGCCTTGGACTCCAGCTCCTACTGCAGTTCCAGCATGTCCGGCACAGCAGCGCTCAGGGGTGGAGTCACCTCATTCAATGCACCATAGTCCACTGTCAATCTCCATTCTCCTTCAGATTTACACACAGGCCAGATGGGGCTGTTGAAGGGTGAGTGGGTTTTGCTGACCACCCCTTGGCTCTCCAGCTCACGGATCATCTTGTGTATGGGGATCACAGCATCTCGATTCGTCCGGTACTGCCGGCGGTGCACTGTTGAGGTAGCAATTGGCACCTGTTGTTCTTTCACCCTGAGGAGTCCCACTGCAGATGGATTTTCTGATAGCCCAGGCAGGGTGTTCAACTGCTTAATGCCCTCTACTGCCACAGCAGCTATTCCAAAAGCCCACCTGAGTCCCTTTGGGTCTTTGTAATAACCGTTCCTGAGGAAGTCTATGCCTAGGATACATGGTGCCTCTGGGCCAGTCACAATTGGATGTTTCTGCCACTCTTTCCCAGTCAGGCTCACCTCAGCCTCCAGCAAAGTCAATTTCTGAGATCCCCCCGTAACCCCGGCAATTGAAACAGGTTCCTTCCCGATATGTCCCGATGGTATTAATGTACACTGTGAACCAGTGTCAACCAATGCTCTGTGTTCCTGTGGCTCTGATGTGCCAGGCCATCGGATCCACACTGTCCAAAAGATCCGGTTTTCCCACGCCTCTCCCTGGCTAGAGGCAGGGCCCCTCTAGCCCTGGTTATTATTTCTCTCCTGGGCATACATACTGGAGGTTCCTTCAAGGGGATCTGACAGATCATCCTCCCTTCTGTAATACTCTGCACCTTGGTCATGGGAGGCTGAGGCTACCGTCACTTTAGTGGAGTTCCCTCTGTTAGTGTTCCCCTCTTTGATTTGGCGCACCCGTGCTGCCAGGACAGAAGTGGGTTTCCCATCCCACCTTCTCATGTCTTCCCCGTGGTCACATAGAAAAAAACCACAGGTCAGCACGTGGGGTATACCCTCTCTCCCTAGCTGGGGGGCATTGGTCTCTACTTTTGGGGTCCATGACTCACACTGGTGCTGCACTGATCTTCCTCACCTCTTCCCTTATCTCCTTCATCTCCTCCTTAAACTCCTCTCTGAGGTCCTTAGCCACAGCAGAGACATGAGCCTGCACTGGGCCAGCCATCATACTCTGATAATTCCTGAGCCTGTTGGCAACACAACCCACTGTCACTTGGTTGGTATCAGCATCAATCATTGCAATAAAGGGGGTATATTGAGATGGGCCCAGGTTTGCCAGATTCCACAACATCTGTCCTGTGCACCTGACCTTGTCAGGGTCATTGTCATGCTGTCCATCCCTCCCAAAGAGCACCTCCAGTACTGCCACTTCTCTCAGCTTTTGGATCCCTTCCTCAAGGGTATTCCAACGTGTTCTCTGGTGGTACTCCTGCATTCTTTCCCTGTGGACAAATCTCTCTCTCACACTCATTAAAAGTCGCTCCCAGAGGGAAAGGAGACCTGTCTCCCTTACAAATACCTGGTCCACACCTGAGTTCTGGGTCAAGGCTCCCAAATTCCTTGCCTCAGTACCATCCAGTTGCACACCTGTACCCATAAGGTCCCAGACCCGCAGTAAGCAGGTTGTAAAAGGCTCACGGCCCCGTCGTACAATGTCTTTTCGCAGGTTACGGAGACTCTCGTATGACAGGGACTCGGTGATGATCTCAACTTCTGGCTCCCCTGCTGGTTGTGAGGGGCCCCCTTCCTGACCCTTATTATCTAGGTGCCTTGTTTTCATCTTAGACTTCCTAGTTTCCACAGGGGCAACTGCTGCTGGCTGTGAGTGCCCTTGCAGTTCAGCTGGAACCTGGACAGATGTAACATCTGTGGGTCCCACTGCTGCACCATCAGAGTCTCCCTCTTTAAGGCAGGGGGAGGGTTTCTCACCAGCTGGGGAGAGGTACTCCTTCAGCATCTGGCCCATCTCACCTATCTCCTTTGCTAGCACCCCCACCCATTCTGGGTGGTTCCTTTCCGAGGTGGGCTGGAGCCCCCTTCCTGAGATGCAGAATGCAACCCCCCTCCCTTTTAATTATTTTAGGTCCAAATCAGAGGCCTTCAGGCAGGAGATGTGGGGATAAGAATAACAGTTCTTTACTGGTATCTAACAAGGCAGAAAAACAACATCAGCTATAAAAATTGACAACAGAACAGAGCTGTCTAGCTCCGCTCCAGTCCCTTTTGGCCGCAGGCCGTCTCCCTGTGCTGTTACCGGTGCTGTGGGGGCAGGGCAGGTCCCGCGAAGTTGAAGAGGGCTGGGTGATGGTGGCAGCGGCCCAGGGGTGAGAGGGATGGGAAAGTGACTCCCCCCTCACGGTGTCGGTCGTGGTGCTCAGCAGAGTGTCCGGAGATAGTAGGGTGAGATGGGAGAGCAGCAGAGCGATGTCCAAAGGCAGGGAGCGTGGATCTCAGTGCTGGGATGGCAGGGGGAGATGCCAGAGTGGAGCCCAGGTTGTCTTCCCACTCCACGAGCCAAGTGAGAGAGACTCCCCACTCCAGACCCCCCGTCCCACCTTTCCTTTTCCGGTTCCCTCCCCCCCTTCCCCTCCACCCACCCCTACGAGAGAACATTATCTATCATTTTAAGGTGGTATCCACAATTATTTAGCATAACAATGGGAGAAATTCCACAGAAAGAAAAGGGAAGCATTCAACCCCCAACACCTGGACAGGCTAGATCCAGGGCCCAAATCCAACAAGGTGAGGTTTAACAAGACCAAGTGCTGGGTCCTGCACTTTGGTCACAACAAACCCTGCAGTGTTCCTGGCTGCGGACAGAGTAGTTGGACAGCAGCCAGGCAGAAAGGGACCTGGGGGCACTGATGGACAGCAGGCTAGACATGAGCCAGAAGTGTGCCCAGGTGGCCAGGAAGGCCAATGGCTCCTGGCCTGGATCAGAAATGGTGTGGCCAGCAGGAGCAAGGCAGTGATTCTTCCCCTGTGCTCAGCACTGGTTGGGCAGCACCTCGAGTGCTGTGTCCAGTTCTGGGCCCCAATTTAGGAAGGACATGGAGGGGCTGGAATGTATCCAGAGAAGGGCAACAAGGCTGGTGACGGGTCTGGAACACAAGTCCTGTGAGGAGTGGCTGAGGGAGCTGGGGATGTTTATCCTGGAGAAGAGGAGGCTCAGGGAGACAAGGTGGTGTCAGGGCACAGGTTGGATGTGAAGATCCCCAGGATCTTTTCCAGCATTGCTGATTCTATGATTCCCTGAAGCCACTTGGAGCCACCTTGGAGCAGTTGCAGGATGAGCCCTGGGCCTCCTCTTCACAAGGTCCAGCAGCCCAGGTCCCTCAGCTTCTCCACACAGCCCCAAAGCCCATCCTGTCAGTCCTGCAGAGCCTCTCCAGCCCCTCCTCATTGCCCACAACAGGGAGCCCCACACCCAGACACAGCAGCCCAGATGTGCCCCCCTGGCCTGAGGTGCCTCTGGCAAGGGAGCAGCACGAGGAACTGCAGGACACTGCAGACAATTCCTGAAGGACTTGGAAGATGATCCTGCTTCCCAAGGGATGTTCCCATGGTGCCAACTGAGGAACTGAAATCGGGAGATGGGCCAGAGAGGAAAGGGCAAAGAGGAATGGGCTGTTAGCAGGGGAGGGGACAAGGGTGGTGAAGAGGAAGAAATCTGGATCAGGAAAGAGTAAAGAAAGCAAAGCTGAAGGAAAATAAATGCTCAGGGCAGTTTGGGAGTGGCTGCCAGGTAACCCTGGCTCTGAGAAACAACATCTGCAGTGGGAGAGGAAACTCACAGCTGATGGAAACAAACTTTCTGGCTGACTCAGAGGCCACAATAAACCCAAGTGGTTCCCTGCTGTTCCCCAGCCCTTGCTGGCCCCAGGGGCTGATGGCATTTGTGCTCACTCAGCTCCATGTCCCCACAGCAGCACCATGGGGGTGCTGAGCCTGCTGTGTGCAATGCAAACAGGGGCTCCTGAGCCAGTGCTGCTGTGTGTGTGCCTGCAAGGATGCGGCTCCTGTGTGAGCTGGGGGAGAGGCCAGGGCTGCAGAGGGGGGATGTTGTTGGCAGGTGCATGAGGACGCTCTGGGACGCTGCCCTAGGGTGTCCAGCGCAGTGGGGATGGATGAGCCCCTGCTCTGCTGCTCCTTGCCAGGGTGTCCCCCTTGCAGGGAGCTTGCAGAGCACCAGCCATGCTGTTTGCCCCCAGCCTGCCCACGGCCAGCCTGGGGCTGCTCCCGGGGCTTTTCTGTGCTCAGCATTGGGCTGGCCAAGCGTTGTGGAGAGAGCCTGGCCAAGGAGCCTGGAGCCCCCAGGCCCTGGCCTGAGGCGTCAGCGCTGCCCCAGCAGTGCTCATGGCCTGTCCCTGCTGCAGCCCCGGCACTGCCACCCCCAGGGCTGTGCCCGGCCCCGAGAGCACTCAGGCCCTGCAGCAACATGAGGGCCAGGAGGGCAGTGGGGCAGTGGCACGGGAACAGCACTGGCAACACCAAGTGCTGCTGCTGCTGGGCACAGCTGCTGTGCCAGCACTGATCTGCCCCAGCTCTGCACAGACATTGCTGCTGCAGCTCCAGAGAAGGGAACAAAAGGGGCATCTCTGGAGAAAACTTTCCTGGGGGGAGAGTTATCCATTAGGTTGTATAAAGCCATCAAGAGTACAGCCCCTCCTTCACACTGTCTGTGATTACAGGGAAGGTGGAGAGAAATAAAATGAGAATTGGTTTAAATAATGACATTTCTTTATGGACAATATTGAAATAGTACACCAAAGAAAAACAACGTCCAAAATCAAACCAACAAGAACAATTAAGATGAATTTTATTGCACATGATTTTCAGAAACTGGCAAGTAGTTTAAGGTTTCTGATGCTATCCAGTGATCATTGTCCACACTGTGGCCTCGAGCTCCTGGTTCCTCAGGCTGTAGATGAGAGGGTTCAGGGCTGGAGGCACCACCGAGTACAGAACTGACAGGGCCAGATCCAGGGATGGGGAGGAGATGGAGGGGGGCTTCAGGTGAGCAAATGTGGCAGTGCTGAGGAACAGGGAGACCACAGCCAGGTGAGGGATGCAGGTGGAAAAGGCTTTGTGCCGTCCCTGCTCAGAGGGGATCCTCAGCACAGCCCTGAAGATCTGCACATAGGAGAAAACAATGAAGACAAAACAACCAAGTCCTAAACAGATGGAAAATACAATGAGCCCAAGTTCCCTGAGGTAGGAGTGTGAGCAGGAGAGCTTGAGGATCTGGGTGATTTCACAGAAGAACTTGCCCAGGGCATTGCCATGGCACAGGGGCAGGGAAAATGTATTGGCTGTGTGTAGCAGTGAATAGAGAAAGCCACTGGCCCAGGCAGCTGCTGCCATGTGGGCACAAGCTCTGCTGCCCAGGAGGGTCCTGTAGTGCAGGGGTTTGCAGATGGACACGTAGCAGTCGTAGCACATGATGGTCAGGAGGGCAAGCTCTGATCCAAGGAAAAAGATAAGCATAAACATCTGAGCTGCACATCCTGTGTAGGAGATGTGTCTGGTGTCCCAGAGGGAATTGTGCATGGCTTTGGGGACAGTGGTGCAGATGGAGCCCAGGTCAGAGAGGGCCAGGTTGAGCAGGAAGAAGAACATGGGGGTGTGCAGGTGGTGGCCGCAGGCTACGGCGCTGATGATGAGGCCGTTGGCCAGGAGGGCAGCCAGGGAGATGGCCAGGAAGAGGCAGAAGTGCAGGAGCTGCAGCTGCCGCGTGTCTGCCAATGGCAGCAGGAGGAAGTGGCTGATGGAGCTGCTGTTGGACATTTCCTGTGTCTTGGCATGGGGATCTAGAAAAAAATTAATAATGGAATAGTTCAGTTTGGAGAGGATTTTAAATATTCCAGCCCAGCTTGGTGGCACTTTCCCCCCACTGCCTGCCCAGGCTCTGCTGCCTGGAGCTGTCCCTGCCAGCAGCTGCTTCCCTGTGCCCAGGGCTGGGCCCTGCCAGTGCTGCCAGAGCCCAGCCCAGCCCTGGGGGCTCAGCTCTGCCCTGCAGACCCCTCCCAGCACAGGGCACTGCCCAGGCCCAGCTCTGCTTCTGCAGGATCTGATGGCAACATCATAGCAACCCTGAGGAGGCTGGAAAAATGACACTGATGTTGCCTGTAAGTGCTGATTTCTGTTACTTCCTGCTTTATTAAGATCCGAGAAAAAAAATTATTTTTCCCAACCTGAACTGAGATGAATATCTATATGCAATTTTCCCACCTACGCAACACAGAGCAATAGAATATAAAATCAGGATTATCTTTTTTATGCAGCCCCTGCCTCTCTGTGTTCCCTTTGTAATCTACCTAGAAATATTCTGGAGTTAAATGCTACTCTGGGAGCAGTCCTGAACAATGCAACATCCTCACCACACAAGGACAACACTTCCAAGCCTTACCAGCTGTCTCCTTCCACCCACACCTTGTCCCCCAGTGCTGGGAGCAGCTCCCAGGGCTGGCTGAGAGCTGTCCCTGGCAGGCAGCAGAGTCCCTGCCCCAGCACAGCGCCCTGGGCTGCAGGACCCTGCTCTGCATGACAGCCCTGGGCACCCCTGGCTGCTCTACACAAGAGATCATCAGAGAATGTACTCACACAGTCTGCAGGCATTGGGATGTTCCAGCTATAGGAGATGACTGCAGGAGCTGCAGCTGCATTGTCCTGCAGCCAGAGGCTTCCTGTGTCAAGGGCTGGGAGTGATTCTGCCCCAGTCACTTGTGAGCATCTTCCCAGCCCTGACTGATTGAAGCTCTCTGTACCTCTGTGCTGTGCCTGGGGTGGCTGCAGGCAGTGCCCCATCCCTGCTGGGCTGGGAGAAGAGCTGCTCATGATGAGAAATGTGTTTTTGAAGCTCTTCTTGGTTGCCAGAATCGCCTTCTGTGCCAGAAGCCCAGCCCAGCTCTTCACCACAGACACAGCACAAGGATTTTAATGACCCTCTCAGGGCGTTGGTGCTGTCTGCATCAGACTCCGTCCCTCAGAGTGTGCTTGAGAAACTTCTCAAGAACTCAAATTTTAATTGAAACACTGAAGTTTCTTCAAGTTTTAATGGGTCCCAATGAGGGACTGAGAAAGTTTCCCCAGGTTCCAGTTAGTGCAGAACACTGAAGGCAGTGATGACAGGTGGGGACAAACAAGGGAAAGGTGTCTCTGATGCTGAGCAAACCTGGATGTGTGTCAGGAATGCAAAGGGCCAAGGGCTGAGCCCCAGCCCCTGGCAAGGCAGATCCTGTCCCTCCCTCATTGCTCAGGGCTCTTCCCGAGCCACTGGGCTCTGGCCATGTGCAATGCCAAGGGCAGCACCATGGGGCGGCCCCTGCCAGGCTGCTGAGCAGGGACAAGGAGGCAATGAGGCCCCAGCACAGCAAGGCTCACTTGTCCCCTGCTGGCCTCAGGCCCAGGGCCAGCCTGCATGGCCCAAGTGCTGCAGGAGTTGGCTGTGTCAGGGCCTTTCAGCTGCTGCCCATCCCTGTGGCCTCTGCAGCCCAGGCTGTCCTACGGTGTCCATGCCCTGCGCCTCTGTCCCTGCAGGCTGTCGTCATCCCCCGGCTGCCCCACCTCGCTGGCCCCTTCCTTTGCTGACAGCTCTGCCTCCTGCCTGCCTCTGCCTGCACACACAAAGCCTTGGGCTGCTCCAGACTCCTTCTGGGGGATGTGCTGCACCACAGCCCTTTCATAGAAGGGAAATTTCTCCTTTTTTCCAGTCTGGGACTCCCCAGCTGCCTTTGGCATTAATTCTTTCTTTCTCAGGCTGTTTTCCACTATGTCAAAAGGATCCACCATCTCTGAAACCACTGTTCAATCCCTCCCAGGGCACTCTTCTGCTGTCCTCAGTTTCCACTCCACTGAGCACATAGCTTCTTTGTCACTCGATAGTGGTCAAGTGCTTGAGCCCAAGAGCCCTTGGACAAGAGGGATCGCTCTTTTCCAAAGGAAGGAAACCACAGAACCCCAGGGTTTTGAAGGCAGATGAGAAGCACTCACCAGAGGCCAAGGCAAGCCAGACCTGTCTTTCCTTACAGCTTCTGTCTGAAAGCAACCTTTGGATATATGGGGAGTTTTGGAGGTGGAATTCCATTTCAGCCATGGGTTCCTGGACTAGAAAGACAGTTCTCCATAGGAAGGAAAGGGTAGAGTCCCAGTGTTTCAAAGGCTGATTAGACACAGCCCCAAGGAGGCCAAGGCCAGCCAGACCTTTTGTCAGGGAGGAATCCTTGAACAGACAGAATTTGGGAGGCCAAATCCCACTTTTGTCTATGGACATCTGGATGAGAAGGAGAATTCTTTTTCCTAGGAAGGAATGTAGGGAGCCCTGGTGTTTCAAAGGCAGACAAGAGCTGGCCCACAGGAAGCCTGGAAGATTTTGTCTGGGACCTGTCCTTGGAATTTTGGAGGTGGATTCCCAATTTTGGCCATGGATGCCTGGACTTGAAAGATGTTTTTCCATGGGAAGAAAAGCACAGGTCCCCAGTGTTTTGAAGGCAGATAAGAGGTGGCCCCCAAGAGGCCAAGGCCTGCCAGAGCTGTCTGTCCTGGCAGGTTTCATATGGGAATAATCCTTGGATAAAATCAAATTTGGAAGAGGTATCCCAATTTTGGCCATGAACCCCTGGAGGAGAAGGACAGCTTTTTCCCATAGGAAGGAAACCACTGAACTCTAGTGTTTCAGGGGCTGATGAGAAATAGCCCCCAACGTGGCAAGTCTGCTGGACCAGTCAGGCAGCCCTCAGGAGGCCCAGCCAACCAGACCTGTTCCATGTTCTTGTACCCTTGGGGCCCTGACATCACAACTGCCCCTTGGTGTTGTGTTCCGCTGCAGTGAGGGGCACAACAGCTTCCCTGGGCCCTGGAGTCTTGGACCTCAGGCAGCCATTAGTGACCAACAGGAAAAGACGTAAACAGGATGGGTCTTGGTTTAGCAAAACTCAGGATCCTTTATTGAACCAGGGACCAAGACAAGAATGAGGGTAGAGTCATGGGTTTTATATGCCAGGGTATGGGTGGAGTTTAGGTTCAATTACGAGAAAAGCAGGGGACTGCAAAGGGGTGGGTCAAGGAGGACAATCAATGGGAAGAACTAAGGCAGGAACACTACAGTCAAATTTAAACCAATGAGGGCACAGGAAAAGAAGATCATTCTGGGGCCATTCCTTATCTGACAAAATGAGTGGAGTATCTTTTCCTGGGCTTGCAGGAGCATGCCCCACAGGGTGGAGAGGCCCTGATTCCATTGGGCCCCTCTGTTACATGAGTTCTTAGTTCTATGGAGCCCTGTAGTTTCACAATGGTCTCCTTGGTTCCATGGTGCCACACAGTGTCACAACAGCCCCTTGCTTCCATGAGGCTCTGTGATGTCACAATGGTCTCATTGGTTGGACAAGGCTCAGCAGTTCCACAATGGCCCTTGAAGTATAAAAATAGTGTCAGCGGGTTCCCCTGCTGGTTCACAATGGCCTCCTTTGTTCCATGATGCCTCATAGTGTAACAGTGGTATCCTTGGTTCCACAGAGTCAGAATGGTCCTGTGGTCTCATGGAGCCTGTCAAGATCCGCTATTAATACAGAGCGGGGGTCGTGATGGTTCTTTTGATCTTAAAGGTGCAAACAGCCAAAGTGCAGGGGACAAAATCAGTTTATTCAACAGCAGAAAATCAGTTTATTCAACAACAGCAATGCATTTCAACAAATGCCAACAATTCAGTTACGGTAAAGGGGAGAGGTATAGGAAACAAAGCATAGGGAGAGGGGAAGAAAAGAAAGGGATGGGAAAATAGCTACCAACAGACGAGACGGGCGTCCTCACGGGTCATCTGATAGACGAGTCTTTGTCCGTGGAGAGATCTCAAAGGGTCTTTTCCAGAGGGTCGCTCTTTATAGTCCTTCTCCAAAGCGAGTGGCCTCTGGCCAAGAGGTGGGAAGATTTATGGACCATTGTGTGGTGCTGCAGGAGACAGGTGCGGTCAAGCAGTCCTCAGCTGGTACAACACAACCTCTGGTTGGTGCCATGACAGCACAGTCCAGTGAACACAATACACCAGCACACAGTCATGAGCATCCACCTTGGCCCGGCCAGGAAACCATTGTTTGGAGTCAGCCTGGGTGGGGGTCCTCGAGGTCTCCTTGTGACGGTCGGGAGGCAAAATCGAGGGGAACTTCAGACTGACCCTTAGAGATGGAGACACTTCAAGAAAGGAATGATGAATGAGCAGAAAGAGCCTGTCCCAGTGTGCCAGAAGTGAGCTAGTGAGGAAAATGACTGGCCTGGCTGGGTATGGAGATTTTTCTAGGCACTCAGGGAAAAAAGAGGGTGCATCATATTTGGAAAGAGGTGCAGGCAACTCAGGAAGTGTTTAAGGATGTTATTAGGTCATGCAGAAAGAAAATGTGAGAATTGAAAACTGAATTAGGACTTAACCTGGCCACTTCTGTGAAAAATAATAGAAAATATTTCTATAAATAAGTTATTAGTAAACCAGCGGACAAGGAGAATCTCAGCTCTTTATTGGATGCTGTGGGGAATAGAGAAACTGAAGATGAGAAAAAGGCTGAGCTACCTAACCCATTCTTTGCCACAGTTTCAAACAATTAGACAGGATGTCCTCAGGACAAGTGTTCTCCTGAGCTGGGAGATGGGGACAGGGAGAACAGACCCCTGTAATCCTGGAGGAAGCAGCTGGGGACCTGCTGAGCCACTCAGATGCTCACAGGTGTCTCTGGGAACAGGTGGGATCTATCCTAGGGGGATGAGGGAGCTGCTGGATGAGCTCCCCAAGCTGCTCTCCATCATTTCTCATCAGTGCTGGCTCAGCAGGAAGGTGCCAGAGGACTCGAGGTGCCAATGTGAGCCCATCCCCAAGAAGGGCTGGAAGGAGGATGTGGGGAACTGCAGGCCTGTCAGCCTGACGTGGGTGCCTGGTGAGGTGATGGAACAGATCACCTTGAGTACCATCACAGGGCACCTCCAGGATGGCTGAGGGATCAGAGGCAGCCAGCGTGGATTTCAATATCTGCATTGATGATCTGGATGAGGGCATTGAGTGCACCATCAGCAAATGTGCAAATGGCACCAAGCTGGAGGTGAGTGTGGATGTGCTGGAGGGTAGGAGGGCTCTGCAGAGGGACTCAGACACCACTGTGACACTGACACTGCATGGTGTCATGGCACCAAGAAACCATTGTGACACTGCAGGATCTTGTGTCAGCAGGGGTCTATGGTGGCACCGTGCAAACAAGGAGTCCATTGTGGCACTGTGGACCCTTATGGAATTCGGGGGTCCATGTGACTCCATGCGACCTCATGAAATCAAGAAGACAGTTGTGCCACTTTCTGTCCTTCTCGAAACAAGGAGACCACCGTGACACTGCTGGACCTCGTACAACCAAGAGGCCATTGTGACACTGTGGAACCAAGGAGAGCATTGCTGCACTGTGAGACCTCATGGAACCAAGGATTCATTGTGACACTGCAGGGCACAATGATCCAAGGGACTTTGTGACACCCTGGGGCTCCATTGAACCAAAAAGACATTGTGACACAGGGAGGCCTCATGAAATTGTGACATTCTAAGACCGTATGGAATCGTGCTTACATTAAGCTGGGTGTGAGTGTCGATCTTCTGGAAGGTAGGAGGGCTCAGTACATGGGCCTGGATAGGCTGGATCCAGGGCCCAAATCCAAGGAGAGATTTAACAAGACCAAGTGCCGGGTACTGCGCTTTGGCCACAACAACCCCTGCAGTGCTACAGGCTGGGGACAGAGTGGCTGAACAGCAGCCAGGCAGAAAGGGACCTGGGGACACTGATGGACAGCAGGCTAGACATGAGCCAGAAGTGTGCCCAGGTGGCCAAGAAAGTCCATGGCAACTGGCCACAACCAAGAATGGTGTGGCCAGCAGGAGCAGGGCAGTGATTCTTCTCCTGTACTCGACACTGCTTGGGCAGCACCTCGAGTGCTGTGTCCAGTTCTGGGCCCCAATTTAGGAAGGACATGGAGGGGCTGGATTGTATCCAGAGAAGGGCAACAAGGCTGGTGACGGGTCTGGAACACAAGTCCTGTGAGGAGTGGCTGAGGGAGCTGGGGATGTTTATCCTGGAGAAGAGGATGCTCAGGGAGACAAGGTGGTGTCAGGGCACAGGTTGGATGTGAAGATCCCCAGGATCTTTTCCAGCATTGCTGATTCTATGATTCCCTGAAGCCACTTGGAGCCACCTTGGAGCAGTTGCAGGATGAGCCCTGGGCCTCCTCTTCACAAGGTCCAGCAGCCCAGGTCCCTCAGCTTCTCCACACAGCCCCAAAGCCCATCCTGTCAGTCCTGCAGAGCCTCTCCAGCCCCTCCTCATTGCCCACAACAGGGAGCCCCACACCCAGACACAGCAGCCCAGATGTGCCCCCCTGGCCTGAGGTGCCTCTGGCAAGGGAGCAGCACGAGGAACTGCAGGACCCTGCAGAAAATTCCTGAAGTATTTGGAAGATGATCCTGCTCCCCAAGGGATGTTCCCATGGTGCCAGATCAGGAACTGAAATGGTGAGTGAGGCCAGAGAGCAAAGGGCAAACAGAGATGGGCTGTTTGCAAGGGAGGGGACAGGGATGGGCAAGAGGAAAAAATCTGGATCAAGAAAGAGGAAAGAAAGCAAAGGAGAAGCCAAGGAAATGCTCAGGGCATTTTGGGGGTGGCTGCCAGGCAGCCCTGGCTCTGAGAAACAATATCTGCAGTGGGACAGGAAACTCACAGCTGATGGGAACAAACTTTCTGGCTGACTTCAGAGGCCATGACAAAGATGAGTGGTTTTCCTGCCGTCCCCCAGCCCTTGCTGGCCCCAGGGGCTGATGGCATTTGTGCTCACTCAGCTCCATGTCCCCACAGCAGCACCATGGGGGTGCTGAGGCTGCTGTGTGCAATGCAAACAGGGGCTCCTGAGCCAGTGCTGCCGTGTGTGTGCCTGCAAGGATGCGGCTCCTGTGTGAGCTGGGGGAGAGGCCAGGGCTGCAGAGGGGGGATGTTGTTGGCAGGTGCATGAGGACGCTCTGGGACGCTGCCCTAGGGTGTCCAGCGCAGTGGGGATGGATCAGCCCCTGCTCTGCTGCTCCTTGCCAGGGTGTCCCCCTTGCAGGGAACTTGCAGAGCACCAGCCATGCTGTTTGCCCCCAGCCTGCCCACGGCCAGCCTGGGGCTGCTCCCGGGGCTTTTCTGTGCTCAGCATTGGGCTGGCCAAGTGTTGTGGAGAGAGCCTGGCCAAGGAGCCTGGAGCCCCCAGGCCCTGGCCTGAGGCATCAGCGCTGCCCCAGCAGTGCTCATGGCCTGTCCCTGCTGCAGCCCCGGCACTGCCACCCCCAGGGCTGTGCCCGGCCCCGAGAGCACTCAGGCCCTGCAGCAACACGAGGGCCAGGAGGGCAGCGGGGCAGTGGCACGGGAGCAGCACTGGCAACACCAAGTGCTGCTGCTGCTGGGCACAGCTGCTGTGCCAGCACTGATCTGCCCCAGCTCTGCACATAGACATTGCTGCTGCAGCTCCAGAGAAGGGAACAAAAGGGGCATCTCTGGAGAAAACTTTGCTGGGAGATCCTTTAGTTCATATATAGCCTCCAAAAGTGGAGCTCCTCATTGACAAAATCTGTGGCCAATGGGACGGGTGAGAGAAAGAAAATGAGAAATAACACGAGCATAGGCTTATCTTTGTGGACAATATAGAAAAACTAAAACAAAGGAAAAAGAATCCCACAACTAACAAAACAAGAACTATCAAAAATGGCTATTATTTATGTTATTTTCATTATTTTTCTGGAAGTTTAATGTCCCTGAAACCCTCCAGTCATCAGTCTCCACATTGCAGCCTTGAGCTCCTGGTTCCTGAGACTGTAGATGAGGGGATTCAGGGCTGGAGGCACCACTGAGTACAGAACTGACAAGGGGAGATCCAGTGATGGGGAGGAGATGGAGGGGGGCTTCAGGTACTCAAATAAGGCAGTGCTGAGAAACAGGGAGACCACATCCAGGTGAGGGAGGCAGGTGGAAAAGGCTTTGTGCCTTCCTTGCTCAGAGGGGATCCTCAGCACAGCCCTGAAGATCTGCACATAGGAGAAAACAATGAACACAAAACATCCAGAAGTTAAACAGGCACTAACAGCAATGAGCCCAATTTCCCTAAGATTTGAGTGTGAGCAGGAGAGTTTGAGGACCTGTGGGATTTCACAGAAGAACTTGCCCAGGGCATTGCCATGGCACAGGGGCAGGGAAAATGTATTGGCTGTGTGCAGCAGAGCATTGAGGAAGGCACTGGCCCAGGCAGCTGCTGCCATGTGGGCACAAGCTCTGCTGCCCAGGAGGGTCCCGTAGTGCAGGGGTTTGCAGATGGACACGTAGCGGTCATAGCACATGATGGTCAGGAGGGCAAGCTCTGATCCAATGAAGAAGACAAGCATGAAGACCTGAGCAGTGTATCCTTTATAGGAGATGTGTCTGGTGTCCCAGAGGGAATTGTGCATGGCTTTGGGGACAGTGGTGCAGATGGAGCCCAGGTCAGAGAGGGCCAGGTTGAGCAGGAAGAAGAACATGGGGGTGTGCAGGTGGTGGCCGCAGGCTACGGTGCTGATGATGAGGCCGTTGGCCAGGAGGGCAGCCAGGGAGATGGCCAGGAAGAGGCAGAAGTGCAGGAGCTGCAGCTGCTGCGTGTCTGCCAATGGCAGCAGGAGGAAGTGGCTGATGGAGCTGCTGTTGGACATTTCATCATTCTAGGCATCGTGGACTGTTGAAAAAAAAAAAATGGACAAGCTAGGACAGATTCCTTCTAGTCAATCATGTGCAATTAATTTTGGAAACCTCTCAAAGCTACTACTCTTCCTGTGGGGGAACTTCCGTAAAATTTCATTTTTGAGATCGGATTTTTGCTGCTGATTTGTTACTGCCTTATCTTCAGCAGTGCTCTCAGTCTGAACACTGAGGAGCCCAGAGGGAAGACAGGGCTTTCTGAGCCCCAGTGCAGGCAGTCCTGCTAGTCCCACAGAGCTGCTCCTTGCTTTTCACACCTCCCTCTAACTCAGGGTGATGGCACTTAAATATTCTAGAGAAATAAAGGAGCCTTTTTGAATGGTCTAATTTCAAAATAGAGAGAGGGAAACCAAGGGTTGTTCTTGCTCTCTGCTGCCTGGAGTTGTGCTTACTGGGAGCTGTTTCTCTCTATCCAAGCCTTGTCCCTGTCAGTGCTGCCAGAGCCCAGCCCAGCCCTGGGGGCTCAGCTCTGCCCTGCACACCCCTCCCAGTACAGGGCACTGCCCAGGGCCATCTCCCTGCCAGCAGGGCCTTAAGGGCAGCTCACACAAACTGAGATGCTGCAAGCCAAGGTGCTGCTGCTGCTGTCTGTAGGCAGAGGAGGCTGAGGAGGCACTTTGTGAGGGAGATGTGAGGCAGATGTGCTGATGCCCAGTGGGACAGTGCAGGAGTGTCAGTGACACAGACACACCTGACAGCCCCTTTGCCTTGCCTTGAGGAGAAAGCTGAGAGCAGCCCTGGCCATGCAGCACCATCTCCACAGCAGGAGGAATCTGCCCTGATGGGGGTGGCTCCTTGCACCTCCAACTTCTCCCCACAGTGCATGGGGAGCTGCCAGGCAGGCTGAGAGCTGTCCCTGGCAGGTGGCACATGGGCTGGGCTGGCCAAGAGCCCTGAGGGCTGCAGGAGCTTCTCTGCAGGACAGCCCTGGGCAGCCCTGGCTGCAGCCCCAGCTTCAGCCCCTGCAGCCGTCCCTGGCAGCAGGAGCCATCCTGCCCTGTCCCTCTGACGGTGCCCAGGGCAGCCCCGCTCTGCAGCACATCCTCCTCCTCCTCCTGCTCCTGCTGTGCCTCAGAGAAACTGGGAGAGTCCTCCTGACACATCCCCAGGCTGTGGGCTGTGCTGGCTCCAGGAGATGCCTCCAGGAGCACAGGGGACATTGCCCTGCACCCACACACTCACCATGTCCAGGGCTGTGAAGATGTTTCCCCAAGTGCAGTCTCAGCTCAATGTCTTCCCAGTCCTGATTGCCTTGAGCCTGTCTGTGCCTGGCTCCTGTGCCCTCAGTGCCTGCAGGCAGTGCCCTCAGCCCTGCTGGGCTGGGAGAGGAGCTGCTCCTCAGCAGAAATGTCTTTTTGAAGCTTCTCTTGGTTCACCTTGGGAGCTGCCTCTGTGCCAGGAGCCCGGCCCAGCTCATCAGCACAGACACAGCACAAGGACTTTAACGAATCTCTTGGTTCATTAAATATTTACATCATAATTATTCCCTGAGAGAGTGTTCCAAAACCTTCTCAAGAACTCAAATTAAAATGCTGTAGTTTCTTGAAGTTTTAATGGGTCCCAATGAGGGACACAACTGAGAAAATGTCCCCAGGTTCCAGTTAGAGCAGGAAATTCGAGGCCGAGATGACAGGAGGAAACAAAGAAATGTCAAGTCTTTCCCTTTTGACACCATCTCTTTTAGTAGTTTATGCAATCATGGCTCCAATTATCTGCTTTAATGAGTCCCTTGAGAGCTTTGTATTGACACTCAGTGGGGCTCATTAATACTTTGAGATACTCAAGATTTTAGTTCTTTAGTGACATGGCTCTTCATTCCTTTTCCTCAGTCTCATTTGGGTTAGGAACAATAATTCTGTTGCACATGGAGCTGATGCCTTTTTAATTCCAGAATAATGTCCCCAAGGTCCTTTGCTGTTCAGCTCTACTATGCTGTCTGTGGTGACAAGGCTTGGTGGGGTCCTTTCCCCTCTGGCTGGAGAGGTGCCAAGTCCCAGTCCCTGAGGGCACCCAGGCTCCTGGCTGGAATTCGTGTGGAATTCCACATCCTCAGAGTCACATCAGCCTTCACATGGAGCCCCATGGATCATTTTCCAAAGAGCTGTTGGGGCAAACAGGGAGATTTGGTCTGGCAGGATCTGTAAAACAATATCCCATAACATCCACTTGTTCTGGCACAGAACACTTGGCTGCAGGGACACATTCCCATTGTTCTCACCCAGGTTTCAGGAGTCAAACAGTGTTGTCTTTGCCCAGAGCTGTTCCTTCAGCTGGCCTGGGAGGGCCATTGGGCCTCTGCACCCACACTCTGGCTCCATTATTAGGACTGGTGCATCCAAACCCTTCATCTCCATCAACAGCAGTGATTTGAGCTGGATGTCCTTTTCTCACAGTTGTTTTAAAAGCTGCAATATCTACAATTGTGCTACTCTTCCACAATTGAATATGGGGTTGAATAATCCAATTGTTCACTACTGTTTAACAGAATTACTTTAATTTCTCCTTGATAATCTGCACCAATTCCTCCTCCCATGACATGAACAATTTCAAGGCCAAGCTTGAGTGAGCAATCATCAAACCAAAGTGTCCTGGAGGAATCTGAATCACTGTTCCAGTATTGATAACTCTCATTTGCTTCTGATTTATCCTAATTAATTCCTATGCATGAAGGCCCAGCCCTGCAGCCTCTGGCGTGGCCCTGTCAGGGGCCATCACACCCGGAATAATTTCCCAGGCAGTCACAGTGTCACTGTCCTTGGCTGTATTTGCAAACTGGGTGCAGCCATGCACATCCAGGGGGTTCCCATTTCCCAGTGGGGCCATTGTTAAGGGTATGGAGCACATCTGGGAGATGGTTTCTCCATGGGGACAGGTTCCCATCTCCTCGTTTTTTCAACTGCTCTTTTAACAACTCCTTCATCTGTTCAATGAATGATGCAGCTTATGGGTAGTCTGGTATATGAGAAACCCAGCAGTCTTACTCACTGTATTTTTCACAGAAATAAAGCACTCCACATCCTAGTGTCAGCAAACCCTGTAAAAACTGCCAATTTCATCCTTTCCTCTTTCATTCATTGTATACAATCTCACAGTTTACCAGTGATATTTGTGTCCTGGCCAATAATTTTCAGTAGGGTATTTAGTGTTACATCCCTGAGCAGCTAAAGCTAACAAATTAGTATTTAAAGCATTATTTTACAATGTCATTATATATATGTTAAAGTATATACAATAAATTTTTATTATATTATATATATGTATGTAATGATTTATTATATTATTACTCTTTCCTTTGCACAAATGAATCCAAATTCAAGATTAAAAACCTTTTCTATCACTCCATGTAGGAACATTTTGACAGCAATCACTCCCTCTGTTGGTGCTTTTTCTGGGATGCTGTTAACAAAATTCATCCTCATCTTTCCAAACTCATGAGTTCTTTTCATTTTTCCATATTTTAATACATCCAGTGGTTCAGCTTCTTTCAGCTGACTTCCTCATTGCTCACACAGTGCTCCAACCTCAGCCCACTGCAGAGCCAGCAAACTCTAGGGAAGGTTCTCCCTATACCTGGGAATTCCAGACAAGACTGATTCCTTACATTTACATTTAAAAAGCAACATTTTGTGGTGATTTAGCCAGACTACACCAGCTTTGTTTTACCAGTGGGCAGGGGCAGCAGCAGAGACACAGACACAAGTTCAGCAATCAGTGTCATTTACTGTAGTTCAAAGCAGCAAAGAATCACAAAAGGAGAAGCTCAGCAATGCAGCCAACCATCAGCACCAAAGATTGCCTGCAGGGATTAAGAGACAGCACCAGTCACCCTCAGACTTTGCCATCAGCCAGGTGCACACATCAGCTGGGGAAGCTGTCACAGCCAAGGACTGCAGAGCCACTCCTGGACACTGGGAATTCCTGCAGGTGCCTCCAGCCACAGGTGAGGCTTCCAACCCCGCTGTGAGAGGGCCCAGCTCTGACAGTGCTGAATAAACAAACTGACAGCACTTCTAGTGCAGGAACAGCTGCTTTCATTCTCCTCTTGGGCTCCTCCCAAAGCCTGGCCAGGCCTCAAGGAGGAACCAAGGGAGCTGACTTTGACCATACAGCCCCAAACAAGGCCAGATGTCAGATTTCATGGCCTTGTCTGGTTTCTAAATGCACAAAGGTCAATCCATGTTTCACTCGTGAGTGGATACATCTATCACAGCACTAATGACCATGTATATTTGCTAATACAAGGATAACCTTTGGTTGGAAGGTTCATCCAGAGGTCACCTTTGGCCCAGGGCCTGTTGTCCAGGCCTTGGCACTTCAGGGACTGGGTTTAGTGCTGGGCTTGACAGTGCTGGCTGAACAGCTGGACTCCATGTGCTCAGAGGTCTTTTCCAACACAAAGGATTCTATAATTCCAGGATTCCATCTGCTGCATTCAGTTAGGTCCATGTTGGCAGCATTACTTTGGTCAAAAGTTCCCTCTTGGTCAGCTCTTGTGGCCTAAGGCTTCAGCTCCTTTAGCTCCTGGTGCTGAGCTGCTCATGCTGAACGAGATGGCTCAGAGAGAAGAATACAGTTCATCCAATTCCTTCTGGGACACTGAGAGGGGAGGCTGTGGAAACAGGAGCATTGTTTGCTGTGCTCTCCTCTCTGCCCTTCACACCTTTCAGCACTTTGAAGCAGCCAAGAGCTTTCTCCAAGGGTGCAGTGAAGCAGCTGCTCCTGCTCCCAGCTCTGGCTCTTCCCACTCTCTGACCTTGACTGGTTTTGTCCCTCTTGCTGTGCCCTCTGTTCCCCCTGTGTTCGGTGGCTGCTGCCCAGGACTGTGGGACTGGCACAGATCAGGGGCTCCAGCCCCTCCTTTCTGTGCCCTTGGAGCTGCCTGCTCACAGCAGCCTTTTCCATCTGGAAGCTCCACACGGACAGGGAGTCCCCACCTCTGTTCCCTGCACAACCTCCAGGAGCCCAGGGCTGCCATCTCCAGTCCCTGCTGGCCCTGGGGGCTCCCAGGTGGCCCAGGCTGCTGTGACACCACTGCACACGGGAGGGAAGAGTGGCAGGGGCTGTGCTGAAACTCAGGTCCATGTGCTGCTGCTGCTGCTGCTGTGGGGGTCATTTGTCCAGCCCTGCCCCAGAGTCAGGGATCAGATCCAGGCCCTGCTGCTGCTCCCTCGGGATCAGCCACAATTTGGGGGTTGCTGTCAGTGCCAGCAGAAGCGGTGGCTGCAGCAGTGGGTGCTGACAGTGCCCCAAGCCCCGGGGCCAGAGGGGTCCCTGCGCTGGGGGCTGGGAGGGAGCTGCCCCTTGTTCTCCCTCTGCCCCACACAGAGCTGGGCTGGGCACAAGTGGGGCAGCACAGCAAACAGGAGCCTGTGAGTCTCTGCCAGCCCTGTCTGCTCAGAGTTTGGCCCTTGCAGCTCCAGGTGGACAAAGGCAGCTGCTCCTGGTCCCTCTGTGTGTCCCCGTGCTCAGCAGTGCTGCTCCATCAGTCTGAGCCCAGCAATGGGGAAAAGCCTCAGCCCTGCAGGGCCAGGAGCTGCCGGGCTCTGCCTGAGCAGCTCAGCCAGCGGGAAGGAGCTGCTCCTCATGGGAACCAGGAGCAAAGGACACTCCTTTTTTGTGGCATGTTTTCTGTTTAAAGGAAAAGAAAAACGATAAAGAAAAGGAAAAAAACCTCTATAAAATGTGGAAGATAAAAACACCCAAGTGTGCAGTGAAAAATTTTCTGTAACTTTGATTAAGGAGGTAACTGATCTAAACTCGGTTATTGACTTTGTAAATGAGCTGCTGGCATTGATGCATCTTACTGGCCTCAGTAAACATTTTTAAAAAGATTTTGGGGTTTGTTTCCAATATTATTATTTTAAATTGTGGTGAAACTGGTGGGAAGCACGAAGAAATTCCTTTGTGCCCTGCCAGCTCCAAGCAGGACTGGGATTCAAAACCCTGTCACAGCCCAAATCCTTTAGAAGATGCCCTTCCTTCTCACTGTGAATGAGCTGCACATTACCTTTGAAATTATCAGGGGTTTTTTAAAGAAAGTCTCACTTATGGATTTTTGCTTGCTGTTACTGACAAAACATCCCGTGGAGATCCAGGTGTTCAGCTGGGACTGTGGAGAGTTTGGGTTCTTGCCAACTGGATGTGTGTCCCTAACTGCAATGTCTTGGCCTGCAGGAGAGTCTCCCTCACCTGCAGAAGCACAAAGCTCAGGTGCTGTGCTCGGAATGGGTTTGTCTGATGCAAAGCTGTCAGAGCCATGTGAGGGCAGAGCGGGCCCAGCCGTGCCCAGGGCTGAGCCCAGCAGAGCCCTGGCAGAGCCCAGAGCAGCCTCAGCATCTGCAGAGCCCGGCTGCAAGGAGAGAAACCAGAAACCGCCCGTCAGCTGAAGGCTCCTGTCCCCCTTGTCCCAGCTCCCGCCGTGCCCAGGCCATGCTGGCCGTGCCCAGAGCGGTGCCCAAAGCTGCCCATCATTGCTGCCTTGGGCACAGAGCAGGAGGGCAGGACTGTGCCCAGCCTGCAGCCAGCCATGGCACATCCAGCCCCTCAGAAACTGCCCAGAGCCAAAAAGCAGCTTGGCAGCCACTGAAGAATTCATTGCATCTGCCCCAGCAAAGGGGGGAACCTTTGGTGCCCGGCCAGGCCACGCTGTGCCCAGATCTGGGAGCATCCCCCTGGCTGTGGACTCACCCACAAATTGGGTGTGGATCTGTGCAGAAGGTGCCAGAATCCAAGTCCATCATCTTCAGCTGGCCAGGCTGAGGAAGAGATTGTCATCATTGAGGTTGTCCTTGGTGTCTCCAGCAGCAGCCCCACCTGGTACAGCTTCTCCAGGGGCTCCTTCTCCTTCCCTGGGGGCCAGACCAGGCTGTCAGTGTTCTGCCCAGGGCCCCAGCCATCAATGAACCAGACAAGCAAACCCAGGGTGGATGGTGGCCACCAGTGCTTGCCACACCAGGTCTCCAGCTCAGCTCCAGCCCAAGAGCTGCATGTTCCCTTCTCATGATCCCTGCTCAGAGCTACAGGCAGGACAAAAAGACAAAAGTCTGGTTTGCTTTGCCACTGACCATAGCTGTTACCTGCCAGGCTCCTGGATCGAACTGTGCCCATGGATCTCTCCCATCTTCTAGGGCAGATGAACACCCTGCAGCCAAGGATCACAGAAAAGATCTTCTAAGGACAGCCTGTCCAAGGGTTGCATGGACAAACACCTCTTAATAACATCTTGGCACTCTGAAGAGAGAAACCAGAAATCACCAGTACGTTGCAGAAGTTTTCCCCCCGTTCTTTTGCCCAGGCCATGCTGGGTGTGTCCAGGATTGTGCCTAAACTTGCCCATGGATTCTCTGTTTGGAGGAGAGCAGGAGAGCAGGACATGTGCCACCTCCTCAGCAGCTGCCAGAGCAGGATGCTCACGAGCCTGCTGCTGTCTCCCAGCACTGGTATTCCCCCTGTGCCCAGAGATGAGGATCCACCTTGAGAGAGCCCTCGTGGGAACAGGATCCATCCCCAGATGATCTCCTGGCCCCTCCTGAATGGCTGCTTCCCCATGACCAGGTGGTACAGCAGGAGGCCCAGGGACCAGATCGTTGCTGCCTCGCCATGGTAGCGTTGGTGGTGGATCCACTCTGGTGGGCTGTAGGACAGGGCTCCTATGGAATCCAGATGGAGTTCATCAGGGGGATGCTGCTGCTCCCAGAGCCTGCTCCCAACATCCCTGGGCATGTGGGGGCTGCCCCAGTGGCACAGGGTGTGACCCACTGCCCTCTCGCCAGCACCTGGGACTTGTGTACAAACTCGGGGTTGGAAAAGAATCCACTGGTGCTGGAAGAGGGCAGCAGAAGCCCCAGGGAAGCACAACCATGACATACAAAAGAAAACCCCACCCAGAGGTGGAGAAAACCCACTCTTCTCCCCACCTGCATGGCCCCAAAAATAAGCCAAGGCAAACAAGCAGAGCAGAGCAGTTCAAGCCCTTCCTTGCCTGCACACCAAACCGGCTGGGGCATGAGGTCTGACCCCCCTCTCTGCTACCCCCATGGGGTTTTTGTCAGCCTGGCTGCCTCAGCTCCAGCCGCAGCTCAAGGCAGAGTGGGTGATGAAAGCTGTCAGCAGGGCTGGGAGCTGGCACCCCTCACACCCCCACCCAAATCAATTTGGCTCAAGCATTGATCCCATCCCGGCTGCAATAGGGGGAAGCCCCGGTGCTACACCCAGGCTGGGCCATGAGATGCTCAGGAGCATCCCCTGGGAGGGCTCATCTGAAAACTGCGTGTAGGCTGTGTCCTGGAGGAAGGTGCCACAACCAAAGCCGATCAGTTTCAGCTGAGTGGCCAGGTCGAGCAGGATGTTCTCTGCTTTGATGTCCCTGAGCAGGACCCCGCAGCTGGTGCAGTGCACAGCCTCCAGCACCTGCTGGAACAGCTCCTGCACCTCCTGCTCCAGCAGGAATCTCCACTCTGCCTGCAAACCCGAGAGGTCCTGGCACCGCTCCGGACGCTTCAGCACCAACAAGAAGCTGTTGGGCAGCTCAACCCAACCCACTCCAGGAGCTGAATGACCCCAGCACACCCAGAGGACACCTTGGCCAGCAGCACGATCTCCAGGGGCACGATCTCAGTGGAGCTGGGGCCGTGCCAGAGCTCTGGGACCCCTCAGCCAGCCCGGGATGCTCTGCATCAGGGATGCAGCGCTCAGCCCACGCCCGCTCTCCCAGCAGCGAACCCAGCCGGTACCGCTCCTTCAGGCCCTGCTGCGCCTTCCCTGCCGGCGAGACGCGGCTGTCAGCGCTCGGCCCGGGGCCAGGAACGGCCCCCGAGCGCCCCTCAGCCGCCCCGGGCCGGGCAGCCCCAGGCGTTCGCTCTGTGGAACGGGACAGCGGCGGCTCGGGGCCGGCGGCCGCGCTGCCGAGCGGCGGAGCTCGGGCCGGGGGAGCCGCAGCGCAGGCGGCGGGAGCGGCCGCGCCGCGTGTGTCCTCCGCGGGCCCCGGGAGGAGCCGGGGCCGGGGCCGGGGCCGGGGCCGGGACAGGCGGAGCCAAAGGGAGGCGATGCCATCCCAGCCCCAGGCACTGATGCCCGCCCAGCAGCGGCACCGCCAGCACGGGCAGAGCCGGGCGGAGGCGAGACCGCGGCGGCACGGCCGGGGACGGGGATGGAGACGGGGACGGGGACGGGGACGGGGAGGGGGACGGGGACGGGGACGGGGCAGCCCCGCCCGGGGCCGGGAGAATGGCCTGGTCCGGAATAGGGAGAGGGAGGCCGGGGAGGGAGGGGCTGGTAAAGCACGGAAGGGAGAGAGGGAGAGGGAGAGGAGAAGCATGAAGGAGTCGACAAAGTCGCTTCTTTCGCTGCCGCTGGTGCCACTGCTGTCGCTGCCACTGAAGTGCCAGGGCCATTTGTCCGTGTGTCCGTTCCCTTCTCGTCCCTGTACCGAGCCCCGCGCTCCCCGTTGGCAGCTCCTGGGTCTGTCCAAACACGGGAACTTTGCCGTGTTGAGCAAAGATCCAGAGTCCTGACTCCTGCACAGTGGCACAGGAATCTCCTTGGCTGCTGCTGTGCATTGTCCCTGCTGAGGCTCAAACACTATCTGAGCACATTCCCTGAACGCAGAATTTGTACCTGACCCAAGCAATGCACTGTGTCTCCAGCATTGCTTTCCAAGAAAAAAAAAAGGGAAAGGCAAACTGTGTGTAGCTCATGGTATTTTACAGTGTCTAAAACTTGGCAAGTCATGGACCTTAGAGCTGAGATCCATTTGGAATTAAAGGGATGGAGAAGTAGTGCAAGATGGAAAATGGGACCATAGAAATAAATAGAGAAAAACATCTTGGATTGTTTCTTTCTATTTTAATTTCACTTCTTTAAAGGTAATTTCAGTTTTCCCAGAATCTTCTCCACAGTCCTGTTTCCTCTTTCCAAGAACCTTTCCTGGAGAACGAGGTGCAGCTTCCGTCACAAGATGTGCCACCAACTGCAGCTTCTCTTGGCTTTCCATACTGTGAGTGCAGCACGGTTTTTGCAGCAAAGCAGGATAAATGTCTTGAGAACTTGACAACTTGTTCTTTCTTTTCCTTGTGGGCTGGGGAATTGTGCCATGGGTAAGGTTTCCATTGTTATTCTTCTAACCAAAGAAAACAGGAGGTGCTACCAGGAATTAGGGAATATAACCCTGACTGAATGCAAAGAATCTCCAGAGCCTGCAGCCAGAAGTGGAGAGTTGTGTGATAATCATTCCAACACCCCCATGGACATCTTGACAGTGATCTAGAACATGAAAATGGGCTGACAGAGGGAGTTTGTTTCTGTGTTCAGTTTAGCTGATTCTACATCTCTTGCACTGGTATAAATCAAGAGTACCATCAGTTCATGAGAAGCACCAGAACAAGCTGGACCTCTCTGAGTAGATGACTGAAAGAATCTGAAAAGGAGAAATGCAAGGAATGAACTTTGTCTGTAAGAAGGGTCATTTTTTCCTCATAATTTCCAATTCATTCCCTCTGCTTTTGTCCTTTTTAGCAAGGGATTTGCATCCCAGATTCCCCATGAAATGAGAACCCTGAGCTTGTGGAAGTGCCTGAGAGATGCCCTGTTCCTCTGCAGGGACACTCAGACTGAAAGAGGAGCCTGAGGCCTGTGTGGGGAAGCCTCCTCGGAGCTGGAATTTGTGCCGTGCTGGGAGAGGAGGAGCAGGGGGAGAAGGCTGGGCGCTGTGTGGCAGGAGCAGGAGGTTTGGGCTCAGGACATTCCGCCTGCGCTGCTGCCCCGCAATGGGCGGCCGTGCCCGGGGCTCTGGGCCTGGCCCCGCGTGCGCTGAGCTCCCGACACTGCGGGAGCTGCCCGGGCTGGGCTCAGGATCCCGCTGGGGCTGGGCAGCAGGCTGGGCTCCCACTGGCATCAGCAGCAGCTGGAAATACCTCTGGGCATCTCCATTTTCTGCTGCTGCTCAGAAGGAACAATGAAGCGAGTTAAGGAGTTCTGGTTTCTCTTTGTCCTGGTGGATTTTTCATTTTATGTGATGCTCCAGAGGCAATTTCTGTGATGGCTTCTGTCAGCTGCTTCTATTTTAGCAGCACCAGCAACAGGGCTGTGTTTGAGTGCTGCAAATGTGGCCTGTGTGGCTTTAATTCTCCTTGACTTTGTGCTCATGGACTTGTGAGCAATACAAGATGTGCTACTCATGATGGCTGCAACAAACAGCCCGAGTTCCCCATCACAAAAGCACTCTGGATAGCACTGATCGAAAAAGGCAATTGCAGTATTAAGGATAAAATTCAAGTGGCAAACAGAAGAGGGGCAAGAGCAGCCATGAGCTACAATTCCCAAGGCAAAGGCAACAACAGCCTCCTGCTGTCAGCTCAGGGTGAGTAAAACAGGGCTGAAAGCAGCGCTGGAACCCGATCATTTCTTTCTCTGCAGGCTGGGTCAGGGCAGCACAGGCGGGCCCTGAGGAATCAGGGCTGTGTGTGGGTGATTGTTGCTGTACTCCAGAATTGCCCTGGACAAAGGCCTTGGAAGCCGAGGCAGGAGCAGGAGGGAAGGGGCCGGCGCTGCTGCTGCTCCTGCCCGGGAGCCCCGGCTGGGCCGGGCCGGCGCCCACTGCGCTGCGGCTGCTGCTGCTGCCAGAGCTGGGCGGGACTCGGGGACAGGGAATGGACACGGGGGGACAGCAAAGGCCTTGGGGGCTGCAGGGATGTTGGTGCTGGGGCAGCGCCAGCACAGAGCTTCAGCCTGCAATGAACCCCGAGGGAAACGCTGGGGAAAGGCTCCATTTCAGCCTTTCTTTACTCATTGCTGTGAAGGGACCAAAATAAAAGGGGAACAAGCAGGGCCCGACCCCTTCTCCTTTGGGAGGAGCCATGAGGGGCTGTGAGGGGCCATGAAGGGTTGTGAGGGGTCCTGAGGGGCTGTGAAGAGCTGTGAGGGGCAGTGAGGGGTCATGAGGGTCTCTGAGGAGCCATGAGGGGCTATGAAGGGTTGTGGGAGACTGTGAGGGGCTGTGGGAGGCCAGGCACCTCATGGAACAAAGGGTCCATTGTGACACCGTAGAACCGAGGAGATTGTTGGTGGTTGTACAAAAGCTCGTGGAACCAAAAGCCCATTGTGACATTGTGGGGCCTCAGGGAGCCATGGAGACCATTATGACACTTCAGGACCCATTGGAACCAAGGGGCCATTGTGACAATGCAGGGCCTGGTATAACACAGGGGTCATTTTAGCACGGCAGGGCCTCATGGAATCAAGGGGATCGTAGTGACACTGTGGGGCTCCATGAGACCACGGGGACATTCTGACTCTGTGGAACCAAGGATACCATTGTTACACATTGTGACACCAAAGGGCCATTGTGGAACTGCAGGGCCTCATGGAACCAATGAGACCATTGTGACATCACAGGGCCTCACGGAACCAAGGAGCCATTGTGACACTGTGTGGCACCATGGAACCAAAGAGCCATTGTGACACTGTGTGGCCTCATGGAATTCTGGAGACCATTCTGACACTCTGGGTCCCATGGATAAAGACGCCATTGTGACACCGCAGGGCCTCATGGAACCAAGGCAACCATTGTGACACTGCAGGGTCTCATGGACACAAGGGCCCAGTGTGACACTCTGGGTCTCCATGGAAGCAAGAGGACAGTGACACAGCCAGGATAGAAAGCTCTGTCTGGCCTTGGTCTCTTGGGGGCCACCTTTCATCTGCCTTTAAAACACTGGAAGGCTGTGCTTCTCTTCCCATGGAAAAAAGCATCTTTCACTTCCAGGGTTCCATGGCTAAAATTTGGAATCTGCCTCCAAAATTCCTTATAACCAAGGATAACTCCCAGACAAAACCTGTCAGATTCCCTTGGCTTTCTGAGGGCCAGCTCTCATCTGCCACTGAAACACTGGGGGTCTGCCCTTTCCTTCCCATGGAGAAGAGCTGTCATTACAATCCAGGGACTCACAGCTGAAATGGAATTCCACATGCAAAACTCCACAAATATCTAAGAGTTACTTTCAGACAAAAGATGCAAGGATAGACAGGTCTGGCTTGCCTTGGCCTCTGGTGAGTGCTTCTGATCTGCCTTCACAACCCTGGGGTTCTGTAGTTTCCTTCTTAGAGAGAAGAATTGTCCTTCTTGTCCAGGCACCCATGGCCTCAAGCACATGATCACTGTACAGGGACACAGAAGTTCTCTGCTTAATGGAGTGGAGTCTGAGGACAGCAAAGGAGAGCCCTGGGAGTGTTTCAAGGACGGATTCAGGGATGGTGGATCCCTTTGAAATAATAGAGAATTCCATGAAAAAGAAAGAATTAATGCCAGGAGCAACTGAGGAGGTCCAGACTGGACCCAAGGAGAAAGGAATTTCTCTCGCAGGCCAGGGCTGTGGTGCAACACATCCCCCAGAAGGAGTCTGGAGCAGCCCAAGGCTTTGTGTGTGCAGGCAGAGGCAGGCAGGAGGCAGAGCTGTCAGCAAAGGAAGGGGCCAGCGAGGTGGGGCAGCCGGGGGATGACGACAGCCTGCAGGGACAGAGGCGCAGGGCATGGACACCGTAGACAGCCTGGGCTGCAGAGGCCACAGGGATGGGCAGCAGCTGAAAGGCCCTGACACAGCCAACTCCTGCAGCACTTGGGCCATGCAGGCTGGCCCTGGGCCTGAGGCCAGCAGGGGACAAGTGAGCCTTGCTGTGCTGGGGCCTCATTGCCTCCTTGTCCCTGCTCAGCAGCCTGGCAGGGGCCGCCCCATGGTGCTGCCCTTGGCATTGCACATGGCCAGAGCCCAGTGGCTCGGGAAGAGCCCTGAGCAATGAGGGAGGGACAGGATCTGCCTTGCCAGAGGCTGGGGCTCAGCCCTTGGCCCTTTGCATTCCTGAAACACATCCAGGTTTGCTCAGTATCAGAGACACCTTTCCCTTGTTTGTCCTCACCTGTCATCAGTGCCTCCAGTGTTCTGCACTAACTGGAACCAGGGGACACTTTCTGAGTCGTATCCCTCAGTGGAGTCCATTAAAACTTCAAGAAACTTTGGAGTTTGAATATGATTTTGACTTCTGAGAATTTTTCCTTCAGGTCCCTCTCAGGGACTGATGTCCAGGGACTCAGCACTGTTGAAAAATCCCAGCTCTACAGAGACGGGGCAACTGAGAGGCTTTTAAAATATTTTCTTCCATTATCAGAAGGATGAAACATAAGAGGTGTAAAACTCCATGCCATTCTATCAGAAGCCAACTTATTTCCTCGTTATTAAACCTTAGAAATGTTTCTTAGCCTATTAGCTTTTGCCACATAATGGTACTAATAATTCTAATACCAATCACCTGTTATTTTACAACACATGATCTTGCCAAAATGCATATTTAACAGTTCTAATTCTCCTAAATATTTGGTCTTTTTGCAAGGCCATTGTTTGAAACCTTTTTCTAGTTCAATCTCTCTCTCAGCAATGTCTTCTCTATTCCAGGGCCATTCTGAGTCAGCACACCTTATCTCAGAGTTTGCATCCAGATGTACATGACTGTGTGAGCTTTCAGTCAGGCTTTGAGAATCCTTTACAAATCCATTTCTCACAAATATCCATCACAGAATGCTGCAATCATCTCAGAAAACAGTAGTAAAATACATCTTTGAAAATAGGAATGGATATTTCTAAGAAGGCCTTTGTCATATTTCTCCATAACTTGGTTTGAAAACCTTCCAAATGAACTGCATCAGACCAGAAGGAAATCAAGGGAGAATTGTGTCTTGCTGGGAAACCTCTGAAGAATTCAGTCATAATCGAACTCCAAAGTTTCTGATGCCATTCATGGGTCCCACTGAGGGACACAACTGAGAAAGTGTCCCCAGGTTCCAGTGAGAGCAGGAAATTGGAGGCAGAGATGACAGGTGGTGTGGGAAATGCAGGCACAGAGAGCTCTCAGGGCCTTGTGCATACAGGCTCAGAGATTGAGATGGATCCAAGGTTTGACCTAAGACCTTGGAGAAATCTTGGACAATCAGAGCATTCAAAGTAAAATAGATATAAAAATTATAAGTTTTTAGTTTAAGTAGAAATATGTTTTCAGCAAACAGAAATATGCATTATGTAAGCAAAGCAGTATGTTAAGTAAGATAGTAAAAGATTGTAAAGTTTAGCAATAGAACCTGTTATACAGTTAATTAGAAGTTTAAGATATATCAATGTAGGTTTGTGAAGTGTTATAGGATTGGTTGAAAAATGACACATTGCAGCAAAGCCATGAGAAGCAAAGCAATTAATGATTGGTGTAAAAGGATGCTGGCAAACTTCACACAAGTATTTGATTGCCTCAAAATCTAACATAAGGCATTGTAACTAAGAATGAGGAGGCTTCTGATAGTTTGGTGTTGGATGTAACAGCTTTAATGTCTCACCCTTCTATGAGACTGACACCATGAGGCCATAAACCATCTTTGACAACGTCTCTCAGTTGCCACATCTCTTGTAATGTCAATCTCCCAATGTACATTTTTTTGACATCAGACATGACTAATGAAATCAATAGGCGTTTATGGACACCAGGTGTATCCCATTAAAGTCAATAGGGATTTAGGAGCACCTGGTTTATCCATTGAAGTCAATGGGCTTCTGTTGAAATTTGGTCCTAATATGGGCAAATTTGAGGAAAATCTTGGGCTGAATTCTGGGAGTTTCCACTCCAGGATTGTAGTGCTGATGCTCTGGATGTCCTGGATGAATTCCTGGAGGCCAATCCCGAATCCCTGACCCCTCACCTGTGGTCCATGCTGGAGGTGGGCTTCCAGATGAGCCCAAAAATTTCCATTGTCAGCCTGAAATCTGGGAATTCTAAGCCCAAAATTGGTAATTTTACCATCCAAAATGTTGGGACATCCGCACTACCCACTGAAGTAAAAGGGGATTGAAGGACACCAGGTCTACTCATTGATAGGGCTTGATTGGGAATAGTTACTCTTTAAACTGGGAGCACTGGGAGGGGCTAAGGGGGGACCCTGGGGTGATTGGGAGCACTGAAGCAAAAGTGAGGCCACTGGGAGGGATTTGTAGAGATAAATGGAGATAACCAGGACTCCAGGTCTAACCCATTGAAGTCAATAGGAATTTAGGGACAGCAGATCTACCCTTTAAAGGCAATGGGGTTTAGGGGCACCAGGCCTACCCAGTCGAAGCAAAGAGGATGTTTTTAGGGACCTGTCCTAGGGTGATGTTATGGTGTTTCTATCTCCAATCGTGTGTCCTGATTATGTTTGGTATTATGTCCTGTGCTTCCAGGACTGACTCTGAGAGTGAAGCTTTGTTTTGTCTTGTTATCAGCCGGCTCACCTCCCCCATGGTCTATGTTTAGGAGAGGTTTTAGCTCGGTTTGCTTGCTTGCCTGCTTGCCTGCTTGCTCGCTTCTGCCTCTTTTTTCTTTCCTTCTCTTTGCCCTTGCTTTTTTCTTATTAGTTAGTTCAGCTAGGCAGTCCAACTTTTTCCCTGGACTGTTTTCTCTTCCACCCCGTCCCCTCCCTCTCCTGGATACCATCTGAACCTGTTCCGGACGGGGACCTGGGAAACCCCAAGAAACACCGGGAGTCTACACTCTGTCACCTGTAGCAGTCATCCCCAGCGCCAGAGACTGATAACTGAGCGACCACTCGCCAGAGAGACTGAACTTGTCATCCCTTCAGAACGGTGAAAGAGTTTTTTTGTCAGCTGGTGTTGTCTTTTTTCCCTGTGCTGGGGAGTGTCTTGCTTGTTAAATAAACAGGTTTTTTCTCCCACTCTTCTCCGAGGAAATTCTTCCCGAACCCGGTGGGGTGGGGGGGAGGAGTCGTGGGGTTTGCTGTCTGGGGGCTCCTTCTGGAGGTTTTCCCCCAAATTTGCCCAAAACCAGGACAGGACCCCAGGAGTTTTTGGTGATCCAGGAATCCAAGGGGTAACCGGGAATATCCTGGTGATTTCAAGGGGTATCCAGGTGACTTTTTGGGGATAACCAGGTGTAGTCTGGCAATTGTTGAGGGGGATCCAGGTGATTTTGGGCAGTATCCAGGTGTACCCTGATAATTTTCAGGGATATCGAGGTAATTTTTGGGGCACCCAAGTGCCCTGACTCACCGTGACAGGCCAGGAGAAGATGATGGCCACTGTCCTCCCAGTCGACGTGGACACAGATGACCCTTGGCAGTTGTGGGGCTGTTGGGGGGCACCCCAACATTCAGGGGTACCCCAAAACACCAGGTGAGGACATCAGGGGTGGGAGGGAGCCCTGAGTTACCTCGGGAGAGGATGTAGATCAGATACACCCAGGCGTTTTGGTGCATGGGGTTGGTGAAGATGTTATTCTGCAGCAGCTCCAGCTCTGGGGGGGGGGCAAAGGAGGCACCCCAAAATATCAGGGGGGCAGCAGGGGAAACCCCAATATCTCAGTGGGGGCACCCCGGTATACAGGGGTTCAGGTCTACCCTTTGAAGTCATTGGGGATTTAGGAATACCAGGTCTACCCAATCAAGGTGAGAAACAAACCAGGTCCCACTTGAGGTGAGGGAGGAGCTGTAAAATTTTGGGGATCCTGCAAAGTTGTTGGAGATTTTTTGGGGAATCCCTCACCTTCCTTCAGCCTTCCAGGGGGCAGTGCCCTTGCCGTAGTTCCTGGTGGGCATCAGCAGCCCCAGGCAGTTGTGCCAGGCTGAGAAGTTGGAGAAGCTGAGGATCAGCAAGGCCCTGGTGAAGGCCAGCTGGGCCTTGATGTCCTGCCCAGCTGCAAGTGCCTACCAGTGTTCCCAGGTGTGGGAAGGCACCAGTATAAACCAGTAAGCACTGGGAGTCACCCCTGAGCCCCTGAGCCCATGGCAGCAGCTCCCAGTATAAACCAGTAAGGCCAGCATCCCCAGAAGTTGCTCCCACTAGAGTGCCAAGCATCCCCAAGCTCCCTCCCAGTATAACCCAGTACACCCCAGTCTGACCCAGTAGAATCCAGAATATCCCTCTATAACTCAGTATAAACCACTACAACCCTGTCACCCCCAGGACCACATCCCAATATAAACCAGTATAACCCAGTATAACCCAGTGACCCCCAGCACCCCATCCCAATATAAACCAGTGTAACCCAGTATGACCCAGTATAACCAAGTATAACCCAACATAAACCAGTCACCCCTTGTACCACATCCCAGAATAACCCAGTACAAATCAGTAACCCCCCAGCAGCCAATCCCAGTACAAACCAGTATAAATCAGTACAACCAGTACACACGGTGCTAGGTCTACCCAGACACTCACACACCCTCTCTCAGTATAACCCAGTACAACCCAATGACCTCAGCCCCGTCCCAGCACTTCCTGGACCCCATACCAGCACAAACCAGTACAAACCAGTACAAGCCATTCACAGTTGCAGGGGTCATCCACCAGGAGGTGCTCGCACAGTGCCAGGTCCTCCCGGCCAGCAGGGGGCGCTGCAGTGTCCAGTGTGACCCTACAGAACCAAGGAAACCCCTGTGACACTGCGGGGCCCCACGGAACCAAGAGTCCATTGTGAGACACCTGGGCCACGTGGAGCCAAGGAACCATTGTGACACTGGGGAAACTCATGGGACCAAGGGGCCACTGTGACATTGTGGGGCCTCATGGAACCTGTGAGCCATTGTGACACTGCACGGCCTTGTGGAACCAAGGAGACCACGGTGACACTGTGGGGCCACATGGAACCAAGAGTCCATTGTGACACTCTGGAACTACAGAGACCATTGCTGAGAGTATGGAACCTTGAGGAACAAAAGTCCATTGTGACAGATCAAGGCCTCATGGAACCAGAAATAGCATTGTGACACTGTGGGGCCCCAGGGACCCAAATCTCCATTGTGACAATGCAGAACCTCATGGAACCAGGAGTGCATGGTGACCCAGCAGGGCCCTGTGGAACCAAGGAGACCACAGGCTTCAAACATTCCTTGCAGGTTTCTGACTTGGGAAAGGGGAACCTGTTTGGTAGTACCTTGAGCTGGCACACACTAATAGAAGGTGTCTGTTTTCAATGAGGAAATTCAGGAGTTTTAGATTGCTTCAAAAATTAAATAAATAAAAAAAAGGGGGAGGGGAAACTCCTTTTGGCCTAAGTGTAGCCAATTCTCTAAGCAAAGCATGTCCCAGGTGAGTGAGGACAGACAGGATGGGGTTGGGCAATGTGGAGCAAGGTTGTCCACACTGGCTTAGACCTCAAGCCACAACTTCTCTGAGCAGGCCAGACCTCCTGAGGAGAGACCCTGCATCAATATCAATCACAGAATGCTGCAATCACCTCTGCTCTAAAGAGAACAGTAATAAAATACACCCTTGAAAATAGTAATAAATATTTCTAAGAAGCTTACTTGGAAATATTTCTCCATAATTGGATTTGAAAACCTTCTTAATGAACTACCCCAGAACAGAGGGAAATCAAGGCAGAACCATGGTTTGACCCCAATGAACCCCGGGGTGCATTTGGTGCTGAGGTCTTGAACCTCATGGCCTGAGAGGAGATTGCACAAACCTTTCCAGGAGTCCAAGGCAGAAGAAAAACCCAAAGTGTCTCAAAGCATTAATGGGTCCCACTGAGGTCCATCCCCAACACAGGCTCCTCATGGACTCCTTGGAGGAAGGAATGAGAGGCCAGGATTACCCAAAAATGTCTCAGAGACTGAGAGAAGAAAGGAAAAAGGAAAGTACCTTAAAAAACTGAAGTTCCTTGAAATATTAATGAGCCCCAGTGAGTATCAGTACAAAGTTCTCTCAAGGGACTAATTAAAGCAGATAATTGGGGGCATCACTGCATAAACTACTAAAAGAGTTGGTGTCAAAAGGGAAACTCCAAGTACCTTAAAAAAACTGAGTACCTTGAAGCATTGATGAGCCCCACTGAGTATCATTACTGACAAAGGCTCTCAAGGGACTCATTAAAGCAGATAATTGAAGGCCATGATTGCCCAAAGCTCTCAGAGACTCCAAGGCAAAAGCAAAACCCAAAGTCCTCTGAAAAACCTGCAGTCCCTGGGAGCATGAAGGAGCCCCCAGGGCCATTCCTGACCAAGGCTCCCCAGGGAGTCATCCCAGCAGATCCCTGAGGCCACTGGGATGTGGGGGGATGCTGAGGGCAGGACAAGGGGTGCCAGTGGCCAGCCTTGCTGGGGCTGTGCCAGGAGGCCCCAGTGGCTCAGGACAAGGTGTCTCCTCCCAGCCCTTGGTGGCACAGACCCTGCTGTGCCCCAGGGCACCAAGACTTGGCTTCTCTTTGTCCCCACCTGTCATCTCTGCCTCCAATTTCCTGCTCTAGCTGGAACCTGGGGACACTTTCTCAGTCATGTCCCTCAGTGGGACCCATTAAAAGTAAAAGAAACTTTGGACTTTCATTCTGACTTGGAGTTCTTGAGAGGTTTCCTAACAAACCATGGCTCAGCTTTGATTTCCCTCTGGTCTAGTGCAGTTCATTAAGGAAGTTCTCAAGTCCAGTTATGGAGAAACATTTCAAAGAGTTTGTGAGAAATACACATTCCTATTTTAAAAAGTTGTAATTTATTACTCTCGTTATAAATGACATGTTATTTGTCCAATTTAATCAAACAATAAGATTAAATTTAGGAGCAATTTTTTTAATAGCAAGAATTGTATGTAAAGGAATACAAATCAAAGTATCTTAGATACATATATTTGAGTGTATAGAAAATTTGGCAGTGAGTAATTCAGTATAATTGAGGTTTGTGTAAAGCAGAAGCAAAACTGACCGGGGGTACAGGGAGGGGCTCGCCCTTCCCCACGTACCAAACAATCAAGGCCAAAAATCCCACTGATACACTGTATGCTAATATGGATTAATACAGAATTTTCTGGAAAGCTCCTCCCAGTTTCCATTCCTAAAATCTATGTCACTGTGTTGTGTGGAGCATTCTCTGTTAATGGTTAGGGGGTCTCTCATCCTTTTGAGGGTCTTATTTCCGATGAAGGCTCTTTGTCTTCATCAGTGTCCACTGTGTGACCTTGCAGGCAGCACAAGTGCACTGAGCTTGGGGTTGTGTAGCTCAGTATAAGTTCCCACAATAAACCTTATTCAAGTTCCATGCCTGGAATCATCCCAATTTGGCCCATTCCAAGGTTGAAACTTTTTATTTCTAGATGCTGCTTATCAAACCTGTATCCTTCTACAACTCCCCCCTAACATCTGGAGTCTGCTTTGTCTCATCATTTCTTTTGCTTTCTAACAATTATTTTCTATTGATATAAGTACAATTTTGCTAATATAGTTAAAATTTAGTTAGCACGAACCACATTTATCACATCTTTAATATTAAAATGAATTTTTTCTTACTTATGAGTATTCTATATTTTTATAATCTATTTTTTATATTGATATGTAAGAACTTTACATTATTAGTAACCAAAAAAATTATTGGTCATTGGTTCTAACTAACACAATTCCTTTCATTACATAAATAAGTTTTACTGGTTATTTCTTTCTCCCTGTGTAAGATATTTCATAATAGTGGTAGGCATTTTGTCATCTTTATTATCATCTTTTTCTCTGACAGGTTCAAGGTGGGTGCTTCAGGGTCCAGGGAGACATTTCTGGGGCACATTTGAGGCAATTTTGGGTCTGAGGAAAGAATTTAGAAGGAAGTTGAGGGACAGGAGGACACTTGGGGGCCTCGAGTGGGCACTGAGAGAGAACTTAGGGATCCTGGGGGAAAGTCTGGGCTTCAGAATGTCACTTGGGGGTCCAGGAGGGCACCTGGAGGTCAGGGAGGAGAATCTGGGGCCATTCGGGGTCCGGGCGGGCTCTTGGGGGGCTCTAACGGGGGGGGGGGTCTCCGGGCCGCGGGGGATGATGGGAGTTGTAGGCACAGGTATAATACGGTTCAAGGGGGCCGTGGAGCATCATGGGAGTTGTAGGCGCAGCTGCAATGTCTCTCGGTGGGTGCGGGGCATGACGGGAGATGAAGTCAGGGCTGGAATGGCGTTTAACCGGAACCGCGGAGGTTCATGGGAGCTGTAGTCCCGGAAGTGGTCCTCACGGCGAGTTTTTAGGTCGGGGAAAGCACTTAGGATACAGTTTTCCCTCTGAGCGGAGACTTCAGGTCCTCAGCGGGGAACGTATACGGGTCGGGAGAACTTGGGGGGAGCCTGGGGAGCTCTAACCGGGCTCTTTAGGGCGCGGGGCAGGGCAGGAGTTTTCGGCGCGGGACTGGGTTATGAGGTGCTCTGAGCTCGCGGGGGATGGCAGGAGATGAATTCCCAGAAATGGCTGCAAGGGGAATCTATGGGGTTGGGAGCATTCAGGGGATCTGTGGACGTCTTTGGGTGGTCAAGATTGTGCCCTGAGGGGGCAATTCCGGATCCTGGAGGGTCCTGGGACACGTATGGGGCAGATGGGGAGCGGATCCCGGGGGTTCTGTGGAGCGCGGGGCATGACGGGCATTGCAGTCCCAGCTCCAGTGGGGCTCTATGGGGCCGCGGGGCATGATGGGAGTTAGAGGCAGAAAGGAAAGATGGCGCCGACTGCAGGCACCGCCCCCGAAGCCCCGATCCCTAAAGCTGAACCCCCTTGGTGGCACCTTGGACTGAAACACACTAATGGAAGGTGTCTGTATTTAGTGGGGAACATTAGGAGTTTTAAATTTCTTCAAAACAAAAAAAACCGAAAAAACCCTATTTGCCTGAGTGCAGCCAGATCTCCAAGCAAAGCAGGTCCCAGGTGAGTGAGGACAGACAAGATGGGGTTGGGCAATGTGGGGCAAGGTTGTCCACACTGAGTCAGACCTCAAGGCACAGCTTGTCTTTTTATACACTGATATCAGCAATCTCCAGTTGATATTAATTCCTGAAACCTTATAATGCAGTCTGACCAGAGATGAAAATCAAGACCCTTTATGGCTGACAATCAATCACACTCTGTCCCTACCCCCACCCCACCATTTCCCCCATCCAAGCCCTGGCACTCAGAGCAGCCTTGTGCAAATCTGAGCTCCCTCCCCTCCAGGCTGTGCCTGCAGCTTTCAGCTCCTTGGCACCAACTCCCACCTGCTTTCCTTGGAGAAGGAGCTGCCTGAGACACAGAGGGATGTTCATTTCTTGTCAGCAAATAAAATAAAGCCAGGCACAGCTCCATTAAAAAACAGAAATCCAGGCCAAGGAGTTCTGGGGAATGGAGTCACATCCGGGGGTGTCCCCAGGGCTCAGGATTGGGGCCAGGGCAGTGAAATCTCTTTCTTGCTGATGTGGACGAGGCCATGGAGGGCACCCTGAGTCAGTGTCCAGGTGAGGCCAAGCTGGGTGGGAGTGTGGCTGTGCTGCAGGGCAGGAAGCTCTGCAGAGGGATCTGGACAGGCTGGAGCCATGGGCCCAGGACAATTGGATGAGGTTCACCAAGGCCAAGGGCTGGCTCCTGCCCTGGGCTCACAACCACCCCAAATCCCTGGCTGTGCCCTGCCCCTGATCCCCACAGCCTGTCCTGCTTCCTTCATCCCTGCATTGCCAGGGACTTTGTGGGACAAGGGAGCTCTGCTGTGGGGATGGAGGGAGGTGCAAGTGCCACCACTGCAGTGGGAACCACAACTCATCAGGTTTGTGTCCTTTGGGGGTCAGCAACTGGTGAGACTCAGAGGCACAGGTAGGTCTTCCTTCATTGCCACGAAATAAAAGTTTAACCTGATAAAATTTAATACCATCACAGCTCTTCCCTCAGTTCTGTGCAATGTCCCAGCAGTATCCTCCATCTACCATCCACAAGGGATTTCTGTGACAGAGATATACACAGCTGAGATGTTGCATCAGAATGCTCCACATGGAGTAGGTTTAAAAAAACCTCAAACCTTGTCCTATTTGCAAGGCTGCCAGTAGTGGATGCCAAAGGGTGCTCAGGCTGATTTTAAAATTTCCTAAAATCTGAAACCAGCCTGACTCATTTTATTTCCTCATGCCCAGTCTGGGATGAGGAGCCCCTCAGCCTTCCCTGCTCCAGGCTGGACAAGCCCAGCTCCCTCAGCCTTTCCTCACAGCCAAAGGGCTCCAGCCCCACCTTGGAGGCCCTTCCCTCACCCTGCTCCAGCTGCCAGACATCTTTCCTGCCCTGGGCAACCCAAACCAGGCCCCAGTGACCTGGATAATCCACGTCCTTGATGTCCTGGTCACACAGCCCTGGCCCCTTGTCCCCGTGTCAGGCTCTGGGGTTGATTTGTGGAACATCCTTGGGGGAGGCTGTGGCTCCAGGTGGAGCAGGGGGATCCCGGGGGACAGGGGACCCTGCTGGGCATGAACACCATTGGACTTGTCTGGGGAAACTGTGAGGGGGGCCTGGGACAGAGTGACCAACCCAGTGACCTCACACAGCCCTGCTGTGATGTCACACAGCCCTGCTGTGATGTCACAGCCCTGCTGTGATGTCACAGCCTGCTCTGTGATGTCAGACTTCTGCCCTGTGATGTCACAGTCTGCTCTATGGTGTCACACAGCCAGCCTATGATGTCATAGCTGTTCAATGACCTCTCATAACCCAGTCTATGATGCCATAAGCCACTCTGTGACCTCATGTTCCCAGATGATAAATTGCCCATCCCAGGTGAGCTAACACAATTCCTGTTCTCCAAAACCACTGGCCTCTGGAACCTGCACAATTCCCGTTGTGTGAGAAGGGGAACTGGAAGTTCCCCAGCCTCAGTGTCCTGCCAGCTCAGCCAGGCTGAACTGGAACATTGGGGTCCACGACCAACAGGGACCACCAGAGAGACCCCCAAGACAGAAGAACCCATGGGTAAAGGGGAGGAGAAATATGTTAATGATTGTGGGCAAATGATTATCATTTGTGTGTTTAGTCCAGGACAGTCAATGAATAAGTCTGCAAACTACAGAATATAAACAGAAGCTTTCCTGTACTCAGCATGCACGGCTTTGGGAGGAGCTGTCCCCCTGTGTATCCAGCCAAATAAAGAATGCTGCTTTTTAATGCTACATTGGTGTAAAGTGTTGCATCTCCCTAGATGCATTGGATATGGTACATTCTATGTCCCCTACAATGTCCTGTGGTCTGTTCCCTCTCCCCCCTGGCCATACCTGGCTGGCCGAGATCCAATTTCTTCCCGCCCACCTTTCAGACCCTAGAAAAGACCTGTGCCCCCTGACCTTGTTCTCTTTCTCTTTCCCTCTCTCTTTCTCTTTCCCTCTCTCTTTCCCTTGCTCTTCCTCTCTTTCCTTGCTACCCACAAGAAATAAACCCTGTAATTTCCTCAGGGGAAAGAGCCTCCTTTGTTATGTTTTATTTACGTCCATGTGGCAAGGGCCCAGGAGGCTTCACCCTAACAGCTGAGCTAGACCGGAGGAAAGGGTGAAGACCCCATTGAGGACCAGAAAAAGCCACAGTAAAGGAGTTTTTATTTACTGTATTTTTGGTAACACTCCCACTGCCCAGGAAAGCTCTGTCTCCTGCTGTTCACAAACAGAGAAGGGTTGGTGGGAGATGTGGTGGTCAGAGGCTGTTTGGGGTACAGTGACCATGAAATGATTGAGTTTTTAAATATTCTGTGAAAGAAAGAGGGGCATCAACAAAATTTCTACACTGCCCTTACAGAGAGCAGAATTCAGCCTATTAGGGATACGGATTTGGGGATAACTGACTTTTTTAAAGGAAACAGTCCTTAAAAAGAAAGCATTACAAGAAGGATGGAGACACTTCAAGAAAGAAATCATGAATGAGAAGGAGGAGCCTGTCCCAGTGTGCCAGAAGTGAGCTAGTGAGGAAAATGACTGGCCTGGCTGGGTATGGACCTTTTTCCAGGCACTCAGGGAAAAAAGAGGGTACATCACCTTTGGACAGAGGTGCAGGCAACTCAGGAAGTGTTTAAGGATGTTGTTAGGTCATGCAGAAAGAAAATGAGAGAAGTGAAAACTCAATTAGGACTTAACCTGGCCACTTCTGTGAAAAATAATAGAAAATATTTCTATAAATAAGTTATTAGTAAACCGGCAGACAAGGAGAATCTCAGCTCTTTATTGGATGCTGTGGGGAATAGAGAAACTGAAGATGAGAAAAAGACTGAGCTACTTAACCCATTCTTTGCGTCAGTTTCAAACAATAAGCCAGGATGTCCTGAGGACAAGTGTTCTCCTGAGCTGGGAGATGGGGACAGGGAGCAGAACAGACCCCTGTAATCCAGGAGGAAGCAGCTGGGGACCTGCTGAGCCACTCAGATGCTCACAGGTGTCTCTGGGACCAGATGGGATCCATCCTAGGGGGATGAGGGAGCTGCTGGATGAGCTCCCCAAGCTGCTCTCCATCATTTCTCATCAGTGCTGGCTCAGCAGGGAGGTGCCAGAGGACTGGAGGTTCCAATGTGAGCCCATGCCCAAGAAGGGCTGGAAGGAGGATGTGGGGAAGTGCAGGCCTGTCAGCCTGACGTGGGTGCCTGGTGAGGTGATGGAACAGATCACCTTGAGTGCCATTACAGGGCACCTCCAGGATGGCTGAGGGATCAGAGGCAGCCAGCGTGGATTTCAATATCTGCATTGATGATCTGGATGAGGGCATTGAGTGCAGCATCAGCAAATGTGCAGATGGCACCAAGCTGGGTGTGAGTGTGGATGTGCTGGAGGGTAGGAGGGCTCTGCAGAGGGACCTGGACAGACTGGATCCAAAGCCCAAATCCAACAAGGTGAGGTTTAACAAGACCCAATGCCAGGTCCTGAACTTTCGCCGCAATAACCCCTGCAGTGCTCCAGGCTGGGGAGAGAGTGACTGGACAGTAGCCAGGCAGAAAGGGACCTGGGGGCACAGATGGACAGCAGGCTGGACATGAGCCAGCAGTGTGCCCAGGTGGCCAAGCAGGCCAATGGCTCCTGGCCTGGATCAGGAATGGTGTGGCCAGCAGGAGCAGGACAGTGATTGTTCCCCTGTGCTCAGCACTGGTTGGGCAGCACCTCGAGTGCTGTGTCCAGTTCTGGGCCCTCCAATTTAGGAAGGACATGGAGGGGCTGGATTGTATCCAGAGAAGGGCAACAAGGCTGGTGAGGGGTGTGGAACAAACGTCCTGTGGGGAATGGCTAAGGGAGCTGGGGATGTTTATTCTGGAGAAAAGTAGACTCAGGGGTGAGCTTATCACTCTCTCCAACTCCCTGAAAAGTGGTTGTAGTCAAGTAAGTGTTTGTCTCTTTCACCAGACAGGAACTGTCAGAAGGAGAGGAAAACACAGTCTTAAGCTGTGCCAAGGGAAATATAGTTTGGATTTAAAGAAAAAGTTTTTTACAGAAAGGCTGATAAAGTACTGGAACAGTCTGCCCAGGGTTTGGTGGAGGCACCATTTTTGGATGTGTTCAAAAAAAGACTGGATATGTCATTCATTCCTTTTGGATGTTTTAGGCAAGGGATGGACATTATGATCTTGAAGGTCTCTTCCACCCTAGTGATTCTGTGATTCTGTGAATTCTCTGAGTATTTCAGCTGAATTCTCTCTCCCTGTCCCTTCCCTGGATCTCTGTTGCAGATGGAAACTGCTGGTGCCATTCTCACCTTTAACCCCTCTTTAGAATGCAGACAGATGTTCCCAGGTGTGTTAAGCAGGTGTTGCTCAACGTTTATGCAAAGCTTTTGTATCCTCTTGGAACCAAGGAGACCCTTGTGACACTGTGGAACCTCATGGAACCGAAAAGCCATTGTGACATTTGGGTGGGATGGTGTCAAGGAGACCATTGGGATACTGTGGATCCAAGGAGACCATGGTGACACTGTGGAAACTGATGGAACCACGGGCATTGTGACACAGCAGGGCCTCGTGGAACCAAGGAGTGAATTGTGACTCTACCAAACCTCATGGAACAAAGGGGCCTTTGTGACTCTGAGGAACTGCACAGAACCCAGAGTCTATTGTGACATGGGGTACTCAGGAAACCATGGAGAGCATTTTGGAACCAAGACCTGCTGGAACCAAAGGGCCATTGTGGCACTTCAAGGCCCTGTGGACCAAGGGGAGCACAGTGACACTGTGGGGCTCCATGGAACCAAGGAGTCCATTGTGACACTACAGGACCCCATGGAGATCAGGATTCATGTCACAGTCTGGGACACATGGAACCACAGGGCCATTGTGACACTGTGGGGCCTCATGGATTTATAGAGACCTTTGTGACACTGCAGGGCTTCATGGAACCAAGGGGCAGTTGTGACACTGTGGGGCCTTGTGGAACTAGAGGTTGATGTGACACTTCTTGACCTTGTGGAGCCAAGGAGAGCATTGTTATGCTCCAGGACACAAGGGAATTGCTGCAAATAATACACATTTTAATTTTTTAATGTAACTTCAGTCAGGGGTTTGTTTGCCTTTGCCCAGCAGGAGGGGAATGGAAGTTTCTCTTCAATCTAAAGATTGGGAGTAGTCAGAAGATACACAGGAGATAAACAAACATCAATGAACATCACTCCCAGTGTGGTTGGAGACACCTGATCTGGGAAAAGATTGGTAAGAGAATCAAATGAGGGCCTAATTCACATCAAAGGCAAAGGGATCAATAACCAACAGGACATTGAATACTAAGGACTGTGCAATTTAGGATCAATTAATTTCTTCAATGAAACATGAATTTCTTTGGGTTTTGTCTGTATAAGTATGTGAAAAGCCTAGTAAAGAACCATGTGTGATGGAATGATTTTCACTGCCCAAGCCAGGCATGTGAGGGTGGAATGATTTCTATTGGACATGCTGGGCACAAAAACATCCTGGCCAGAAGAAAGTAATGCCTAAATCCTCTAACACTGAGAATATGTTGTTGGAGGGTTTCTGTTTTTCATGGAGTTTCGGTGTCAGTCCCACTGAGGTCCATCATCAACACAGGCTCCTCCTGGACTCCTTGGAGGACAGAATTGGAGGCCATGATTGCACAAAGCTCTCAGAGACTCTAAGGCAAAAGCAAAACCCAAAGTCCTCTGAAAAACCTGCAGTTCCTGGGAGCATGAAGGAGTCCCCCAGGGCCATTCCTGACAAAGGCTCCCCAGGGACTCGTCCCAGCAGATCCCTGAGGCCACTGGGATGTGGGGGGATGCTGAGGGCAGGACAAGGGGTGCCAGTGGCCAGCCTTGCTGGGGCTGTGCCAGGAGGCCCCAGTGGCTCAGGACAAGGTGTTTCCTCCCAGCCCTTGGTGGCACAGACCCTGCTGTGCCCCAGGGCACCAAGACTTGGCTTCTCCTGGGCACTGCCAGCCCTGCCAGGGCCCTTGGCCATGTCCAGCCCAGCTTGTCCTGCACTGTCCCACAGCTGCTGCTGTGTCCCTGCAGGCTGCACACTCCCATCTCGCTGCCCCTGCCTCTGCCCTGCCATTGCCAGCCCTGCCCTGACCTCTGCCCACCCTCACCCTCTGTGCCTTGGGACACACACACATGCACTGAGCTCATCCTCCTCCTCCTGGCTGCTTCTTCTGCCACAGCACTGCCCTGGGAGGGTGCATTCCTCACTGGAGCTGCTGTGTTTGTACTGGTGCATTTGATAGCTCTGCTTCTGCCTCTCTGTCAATTCTGGCTTCAAAGAGCTCTCCAAGGAAAAAATTCATTGAATGGTGGAATAACAGAGGTGGGAAGAGCCCCCTGAGCCCCCTTGGCCTGGGTGTGGCTGGGATGGAGTTCCCTTTGCCCAGAGCAGCCCCTGTCCTGCTGTGCTTGGCTCCCGTGGCTGGAGTGGGTTTGGACCCAGCCCGAGGCTTTGGCTACTCCTGAGCAGGGCTGGCCCCACATGAGGCATCTTTGCAATACCCCAGCCAATGTCCTCAGGGTGGGCAAATGTTCCTGGGGACACAGGGATGGGACAGCTGGGCTGGACTGACCCAAGGGATCTTCCGTTCCATGGGATGACATGAACAGCAGGGGAATGAAGGGGACAAGAGGGTCTCTGGATTTTCTGTATTAATCCATTTGTCTTCCAAAGCAACCACTACCTGTGTTGAAATCTTGTCTCTCCATCATCTTCCTTCCCTCTGTATTTGGCCTTTGCTTTTTAGTTCCCCGAACATAATCTCTTTTTATGCTGAACCACAATTTTTTGACCTTATTTCTCCTGTTTTCTGAGTAAGGAGGGACAGTGACAGAGACACTTGGCTGTCACTTGATCCCCAGAGGGGTTTAACCACAGTCATCTTGCCCAACTCTGCTCTTACGGGCACACCCAGCCATGTCAAGGCTCTGTCAGGTGCCCAGTCCTGAGCTGGGCTCATGCCCTGCTCACAGCCCCAAGGGTGCACAGGGACACGAGTCCGTCCCTGGCACACACACACACAGTTCATTGCAGCATGGGCAGGGGCTCCCTGGGCTCTGCTGCCACTACCAGAGTCTGGCAGGGACCTCAGCCCTGTGGGTGTCACCCTGCCCTGCCCCTGCCCGAGGTGCCCCATGGCCGGAGGGATGGACACAGGGAGCTCTGGGCACAGGAGCTCATCCCAGCCCTGCATCCAGGGGTTCCCAGGGGATGTTACTCTCTGGAAACTCCAGGAACAGCTGCAGGTGTTTGTGTCACTGGGTTTATGTCCCCTCACACACACACACAGGATGTTCAGGGCTGTGGAATGTCCCTGCACTGCAAACACAGACTCCTGACCCGGTCACTTGATGTCCCTCCACGCAGAGAAGAACAACCTCTGTGCCCTGGGGTGAGAGGCCACTGCTGGGAGCGGCGCTGGCTTTGCCAGGCCACTGCTGGGACAGACACACCCTGAACACTGCCACACTTCTGCTGGTCACTGCTGCTCTCCTCTCCAGAGCGCTGTGTTGGGAACATCCTTGAGAGCAAACTGGGAAGGAGATTAAAGCTTTCATCCCTGCACTGGGGAGATGCCCCTGCATTATGGAAATGCTGCTGCAGAGCCCAGCTCTGTCCCAGCAGTACCCACAGCCTGTCCCTGCCTGCAGTCCCTGGACAGTCACACAGCAGGACAGGGACTGAGCTGAGACAGCCTTGAGGCCTTAAACCAACACAGGGCTCTGAAGGGGAGTGTGCAAATGAAGGAAGGGGAGGTTATTTAGCAAAAGCCCTGGGGCTGCCAGGCAGTGAGGAGCACTGAGGTTCCCTTTTCGCCTCAGCTCTGCCCAGAGGCACCGACCCTGCAGCTCCAGAGAAGTCAGGGAGCAATAATGTCAGGGGAACACAGTAATACAGAGTTCTTTATTTTGTGTAAGCGTTTAAATAGAATAGCTCCCAGGTTACAGAGTCTCTGGGTGTGCTAGAAGGGCAAACACTGAATTTAAAATCCTACAGTCAAAGACTTCTATGCAAACGAATTCTCAATAGTGTAACACATGTGTGAGCAGCAAAAAATACAGGACACAGAGTGAGCTTAAATGGAAAAAACAACAGCAATACAGAAAAAGAACACTTTATTGCTTCTGAACAGCATTCCTGAAAATTTTCTTCGGGCCATCCTTGAGTTCCTGGTTCCTCAGGCTGTAGATGAGGGGGTTCAGGGCTGGAGGCACCACTGAGTAAAGAAATGACAGGGACAGATCCAGGGATGGGGAGGAGATGGAGGGGGGCTTCAGGTAGGCAAACATGCCAGTGCTGAGGAACAGAGAGACCACGGCCAGGTGAGGGAGGCAAGTTGAAAAGGCTTTGTGCCGTCCCTGCTCAGAGGGGATCCTCAGCACAGCCCTGAAGATCTGCACATAGGAGAAAACTATGAACACAAAACAACCAAAATAAAGAAAAGCAATTAGCGCAAGAAGCCCAAGTTCCCTGAGGAAGGAAACGGAGCAGGAGAGCATGAGGATATGTGGGATTTCACAGAAGAATTGGTCCAGGGCATTGCCATGGCACAGGGGCAGGGAAAATGTACTGGCTGTGTGCAGCAGAGCATTGAGAAAGCCACTGGCCCAGGCAGCTGCTGCCATGTGGGCACAAGCTCTGCTGCCCAGGAGGGTCCCGTAGTGCAGGGGTTTGCAGATGGACACGTAGCGGTCGTAGCACATGATGGTCAGGACGGCAAGCTCTGATCCAAGGAAGAAGACAACCATAAACACCTGGGCCACACATCCTTCATAGGAGATGTTGCTGGTGTCCCAGAGGGAATTGTTCATGGCTTTGGGGACAATGGTGAAGATGGAGCCCAGGTCAGAGAGGGCCAGGTTGAGCAGGAAGAAGAACATGGGGGTGTACAGGTGGTGGCCGCAGGCTACGGCGCTGATGATGAGGCCGTTGGCCAGGAGGGCAGCCAGGGAGATGGCCAGGAAGAGGCAGAAGTGCAGGAGCTGCAGCTGCCGCGTGTCTGCCAATGGCAGCAGGAGGAAGTGGCTGATGGAGCTGATGTTGGACATTTCCTATGTCTTGGCATGGGGATCTGTAAGAAAAGTAATCATGGAATAGTTCAGTTTGGACAGGACTTGAAATATCCCAGCCCAGCTTGGTGGCACTTTCCCCCCACTGCCTGCCCAGGGCTCTGCTGCCTGGAGATGTCCCTGCCAGCAGCTGCATCCCTGTGCCAAGGGCTGGGCCCTGCCAGTGCTGCCAGAGCCCAGCCCAGCCCTGGGGACTGAGCTCTGCCCTGCAGACCCCTCACAGCACAGGACACTGCCCGGGGCCACCTCTGCTTCTGCAGGATCTGATGGCAACATCATAGCAACCCTGAGGAGGCTGGAAAAATGACACTGATGTTGCCTGTGAGGGATCCTGTACTGTTTTCTGTCACTGACTTCTTTATTAAGATCCGAGATCAACTTTTTTTTCCCTAATCTGAACTGAGAGATGTATATCTATATGCAATTTCCCCAGCTACACAACACAGAGCAGTAGTTTATAAAATCAGGATTTTCATTTTTATGCAGCCTAGCCTCTCTGTGCTCCCAGTATAATCTCTTTGGAAATATTCTCGATTTAAATGTCATGCTGGGAGCAGCAGTCCTGAACAATGCAACATCCTCACCACACAAGGAGAACATTTCCAAGCCTCACCAGCTGTCTCCTTCCACCCAGACCTTGTCCCCCAGTGCTGGGAGCAGCTCCCAGGACTGGCTGAGAGCTGTCCCTGGCAGGCAGCAGAGTCCCTGCCCCAGCACAGCACCCTGGGCTGCAGGACCCTGCTCTGCACCACAGCCCTGGGCACCCTTGGCTGCTCTACACAAGAGATCATCAGAGAATGTACTCACACAGTCTGCAGGCATTGGGATGTTCCAGCTATAGGAGATGACTGCAGGAGCTGCAGCTGCATTGTCCTGCAGCCAGAGGCTTCCTGTGTCAAGGGCTGGGAGTGATTCTGCCCCAGTCACTTCTGAGCATCTTCCCAGCCCTGACTGATTGAAGCTCTCTGTGCCTCTGTGCTGTGCTCGGGGTGGCTGCAGGCAGTGCCCCAGCCCTTCTGAGCTGGTAGAAGAGCTGCTCATGATGAGAAATGTGTTTTTGAAGCTCTTCTTGATTTCCAGGATCGCCTTCTGTGCCAGGAGTCCAGCCCAGCTCATCAGCATAGACACAGCACAAGGACTTTAATGACCCTCTTGGGGTTTGTGCTGAGGCCCTGAACATCAGTTCCCGAGAGAGAGCTGAAGAAACCTCTCGAGAACTCCAAGTCAGAATGAAAGTCCAAAGTTTCTTTTACTTCTAATGGGCTCCATTGAGGGACATGACTGAGAAAGTGTCCCCAGGTTCCAGTTAGAGCAGGAAATTGGAGGCAGAGATGACAGGTGGGCATAAAGAGAAGGCAAGTCTTGGTGCCCTGGGGCACAGCAGGGTCTGTGCCACCAAGGGCTGGGAGGAGACACCTTGTCCTGAGCCACTGGGGCCTCCTGGCACAGACCCAGCAAGGCTGGCCACTGGCACCCCTTGTCCTGCCCTCAGCATCCCCCCACATCCCAGTGGCCTCAGGGATCTGCTGGGATGACTCCCTGGGGAGCCTTGGTCAGGAATGGCCCTGGGGGCTCCTTCATGCTCCCAGGGACTGCAGGTTTTTCAGAGGACTTTTGGTTTTGCTTTTGCCTTGGAGTCTCTGAGTGCTTTGTGCAATCCTGGCTTCCAATTATCTGCTTTAATTAGTCTCTTGAGAGCCTTTGTCAGTAACAACACTCAGTGGAACTCATTAATGTTTCAAGGTACTCAGTTTTTTAAGGTATTTGGAGGTTCCCTTTTGACACCAACTCTTTTAGTAGTTTATGCAGTGATGCCCCCAATTATCTGCTTTAATTAGTCCCTTGAGAGCTTTGTATTGACACTCAGTGGGGCTCATTAATACTTTGAGATACTCAAGGTTTTAAAGGTACTTTGGATTTTCCTTTCCACTCTTAGTCTCTGAGAAGTTTTTGGGCAATCCTGGTGTCCAGTTCTCTGCTCCAAGGAGTCCATGAGGAGCCTGTGTTGGGGATGGACCTCAGTGGGACCCATTAATGCTTTGAGACACTTTGGGTTTTTCTTCTGCCTTGGACTCCTGGAAAGGTTTGTGCAATCTCCTCTCAGGCCATGAGGTTCAAGGGCTCAGCACCAAATGCACGACGGGGCTGATTGGGATCAAGCACGTCCTGACAAACCATGGCTCTGCCTTGATTTCCCTCTGTTCTGGGGTAGTTCATTAAGAAGGTTTTCAAATCCAATTATGGAGAAATATTTCCAAGTAAGCTTCTTAGAAATATTTATTACTATTTTCAAGGGTGTATTTTATTACTGTTCTCTTTAGAGCAGAGGTGATTGCAGCATTCTGTGATTGATATTGATGCAGGGTCTCTCCTCAGGAGGTCTGGCCTGCTCACAGAAGCTGTGCCTTGAGGTCTGAGCCAGTGTGGACAACCTTGCTCCACATTGCCCAACCCCACCCTGTCTGTCCTCACTCACCTGGGACCTGCTTAGCTTGGAGAACTGGCAACATTCAGGAAAAGAGATGGTTTTCTTTTTAATTTTTTTTCAATATAAAACTCCTGAATTTCCTCATTGAAAACAGACGCCTTTGAATTAGTGTGTGCCAGCTCAAGCTGCTGCCGTTGAAGTTCCCCTTCCCCAAGGCAAAACCATGCAAGAACTGTTTTAGACCTTTGGACTTTTTGGTTCTATGAGGCCTTGCTGTGCCACCATGCAGTCTTGGTTCTGTGAGGTTCTGTACTGTCACATGGACTTTTGGTTCCCTTGGTTTCCATACTCTCAACAATGATCTCTGTAGGTCCAAAGTTTCACAATGGACCCTTGGTTCCATGAGTTTCCTCAGTGTCCCAATGGTTCCTTGGCTTCACGTGGCCCCACTGTGTCACAAGGAGCTCTTGGTTCCATGTGCCCCACAGTGTCACAGGGGTCTCCTTTTCCCTGTGGCACCCAGCAGCAAGCCCCACTGGCAGGCCCAAATGCCTGGGAAGAAGGAGAAGGGGACATTTGGAGTGATGGTTTTTGTCTTCCAGGGCACAGTGACATGGGCTGGGGCCCTGCTGTCCTGGAGATGGCTGAACACCGGCCTGCCCATGGAAGGGCTGAGAGACAACAACCTCTGTGCACGGAACTGCAACAGCAGAGAGCTCAGGCTGAAGGCTGGGTTTAAAAGACTGTCACCAGCACAGGAACCATCAATGTGAGAGGAAAGATGTGTGCTCATGTCTTTCCAAATCATTTGGTGGGTGAAGGGATGGGTGTTAAGGGGCTTGAAATGGGTCGTAACATTTCTACTGACTTTGGGCAGCAGGTTTGTTACTGGGCCCAGCCAGCTTGGCTCCTGACACAGACAAGGCTCTGCACAAGGCTGAACTCCTGAACTTTGGGGGGAAATGCCAGGTTCAAGGGGGGTTATGGGGCAGGATGTTCAGGAAGGCTTTACCTTCCAAGTGCCTTGACCAATGGGGAAAGGAAGAGGGCAACGTGCAGCCGGGAGTTCAGGATAAAAGGAGGCTGCGCCCTCTGAAACCTGGAGAGACAAAACCCCAGGGGATTGTGCCCTGGTGAACTCTCTCCCTTTATTCAAATAAAGTTGAAGGACTGCTCTGTCTCCTTTTTGGACATAAACCTCTGGTGTTTGTGGATTCTCCTGGCAGTGACAACAGGGAATCTCATGGAACCAAGTGTCCACAGTTTCAGGGCTCAGCCTCACAGAGCGCTGGAGACCATTGTGTCACAATGGGAACACATGGAACAAAGGCTCCCCAGTGACACTGCAGGGCCTCATGGAATGCAGGAGATCATCCTGATGGAATGGAAACTCATGGAACCAGCCCTGCACCGGCAGCGGGAGGAGAAACTGAGGCAGTACTGGGAGGCCACGGACGCCTTACTGGGGGTACTGGTTTGTACTGGAAGGGGACTGGGGGGAATTGGGAGGAACTGGGATGGGATTCAAGGGTTAAGAAGAGGGAGAACTCTGGGTTGAAGGGTGATTTTTGTAGTGGCTTATACTGGTTTGTACTGGTTTATACTGATTTTTAGCTGTTTTGGGACTAGTGTGTACTGGGAGGGATTGAGATGGACTGGGACAAAGTGGGAGGGGATTGGGGGGATTGGGAGGTCACTGATTTATACAGGTTTATACTGGGAGTTCACTGGGAGGTCACTGGACTTTACTGGTTTATACTGGAGAGTCACTGATTTGAACTGGGGGGTTAATGGGAGGGAACTGGTTTGAACTGGGAGTTACTGGTTTGAACTGGGAGGGTGACTGGGCCATACTGGGAGGTCAGTGGGAGTTACTAGGATGAACTGAGAAGTCCATGGGAGGGTTATTGGGATATACTGGGATGGATTGGGAAGGGGTTGGGAGGGCACTGGGATTTACTGGGGCTATACTGGTTCATGTTGGTTTATACTGGTTTGAATTGGGAGTTACCTGATCAGCAAGGAGCACCTCATGCCCAGGTGTTATCTCTTATTGGAACTGGAAGTTACTGGGAAGAAACTGGGATTTACTGATTTATACTGCTTCATACTAGTCTATACTGGTTCATACTGGTTTATACTGGGATTCACTTGGCTAGCAGGGGGCGCTGCCCACCCAGGTGCTGTCCCTCACAGGGTCAGTCCTGGCAGCCAATCCCGACGTGGGCACCTGCTTGAGCCTGCAGAGACGAGCACTGGGAGCACTGGGAGGGGACTGGTGTGTACTGGTTTATACTGGTTTGTACTGGTTTATACTGCTTTTGACTGGGAGGGGCCGGAAGGGCACTGGTTGGGACTGGAGGGCACTGGGAGGGGTCTAGAGGGGGTAAAAAAGGGTTAAAAGGGAGTCTGTGGTTACTGGTTTATACTGGTTTATAACTGTTTATACTGGGAGGGCACTGGGAAGGGTTAAAGAGGGACTGGGAGGGAGTGGGAGAGCCCTGACTGGTCTGTTCAGGTCCATACTGGTCTGTACTGGTTTTTACTGATTTATGCGGGGCTATCCTGGTCTATACTGGTTTGCCTTATACTGATTTTTATTGATTCATACTGGTTTTTACTGGTTGTTCCTGGTTTTAATGGTTTTGCTGGTTTGTACTGGTTCATACTGGTTTATGTTGGGCTACACTGGCCTATACTGGTTTGCCTTATTTTTCACTGGTTTATGCTGGTTTTCACTGCTTTGTACTGGTTTTTACCACTTATACTTCTTTGCAGTGGTCCATACTGCTTTTTACTGGTCCATACTGCTTTTTACTGGTCTCTACCGGTTTGCCTTAGACTGGATTTTACTGTTTATTACTGGTTTTTATAACTTACACTGGTCCATACTGGTTTATACTGGTTGATACAGGTTTCAGGGTGCCATTGGAGCTTTTGTTCATGGAGCAGTGCCTGGGGGTGAATCCCAAATCCTATGGGGAGTGGCACCACCAGGGCGGGGTGCTGGGCTGCACCATGGCGCCCCCTGCTGGCCAGGAGGACTTGGTGGCCAACTGTTACTTATACTGGGTTATACTGGTTTATATTGTGATGGGGTGCTGGGGGTGCTGGGAGTTACTGGGGTTACTGGGCTGAACTGTTTTATACTGGGATGGGGTGCTGGGGGTCACTGGTTTGTACTGGATTATACTAGTTAATACTGGGATGTGGTCCTGGGGCTGACTGGGTTATACTGGTTTTTACTGAGTTATACTGGGGTATTTTGGATTTTACTGGGTTATACTGGGAGGGATCTTGGGGACACTTAGTAACCACTGGTAGCAACTTCTGGGGGAGCTGGCCTTACTGGTTTATAATGGGAGTGACATTTGGGAATGCTGGCCTTAGTGGTTTATACTGGGATGGAGCTTGTGACCTACTGGGAGTGACTTCAGGTTGTGCTGCCCTTACTGGTTTATACTGGGAACTGCCACCATGGACCTCAGGGGCTCGGGGGTGACTCCAAGTGCTTATTGGTTTGTACTTGTGCTCCTCCAGTATAAACCTGGTGTTGGGGGTTGAATGCTTCGCTTTTCTTTCTGTGGAATTTTCTCCCATTGTTATGCTAAGTAATTGTGGCTACACCTTAAAACGACAGATAATGTTCTCTCGTAGGGGGGTGGCTGGAGGGGGAGGGGGGGGGAACCGGAAAAGGAAAGGTGGGATAGGGGGGTCTGGAGCGGGGGACTCTCTCTCGCTTGGCTCCTGGAGTGGGAAGACAACCTGGGCTCTGCTCTGGCATCTTCCCCTGCCATCCCAGCACTGAGATCCACGCTCCCTGCCTTTGGACATCGCTCCGCTGCTCTCCCAGCTCACCCTACTACCTCCGGACACTCTGCTGAGCACCACGACCGACACCGTGAGGGGGGAGTAACTTTCCCCATCCCCTCTCTCCCCTGGGCCGCGGCCGCCATCACCCAGCCCTCTTCAACTGCGCGGGACCTGCCCTGCCCCCACAGCACCGGTAACAGCACAGGGAGACGGCCTGCGGCCAGAAGGGACTGGAGCGGAGCTAGACTGTTTCTATTGCCAATTTTTATAGCTGTTGTTGTTTTTTCTGCTTTGTTAAATACCAGTAAAGAACTGTTATTCTCATCCCCATATCTCCTGCCTGAAGGTGTCTGAATTGGACCTAAAATAATTAAAAGGGAGGGGGGTTGCACTCTGCATCGCAGAAAAGGGGCTCCTGCCTTTCCTTAGACAATACCTGTCTTTCAAACCGAGACAGATTTTGGCGCCCGGAACGTGGGGCATTGCCTGAGGGCATTGATAGAGGGGTAGAAAAGGGGATAACAGTTCTTAAATTACCCAAGCTTGTGGTAGGTGACACCATGCTGTCCAGCTTACCCTGGATTGGCCTCCATGTGGTCACTGCTATATCTCTCCCATTTGCAAGCCCTTTTTTAAACATGAGTTTCATAACCAAGGTTACTGTGGCTATTATCCAGTTTATTATGTGGGTTGATCAGTTGAGGAATTCATGGATTTTTAATTTTCTCTGGAAGATGGCCACATGGATTCAGAGCTATCACACTCTAAGTGTGTGTTTCTGGGGCTACTTCAATAATGGTACTTACTGTGAGGAAGTGGCAGCGGGTGAAATTTTTTCTCAACCCATCACAGGGTTTTTGAAGTTCACCCCACCAGTCTTCAAGGGGTTCCAATCCACTTTAAATGCTAATGACATTATATTGTGGCTAGTGTTGCTTATATCCCTGTTAAACCTGTTCTATCTAACATTCAGAGATAAGGGGAGATTGACTTGGATAACAAACCTGATACCTACCCCAGGGATTAGTGATGTTACCCCAGAGCCTGATCCTGTCCCAGAGACTAGGGAGGTTACCCCAGAGCCTGATCTTGTCCCAGAGACTAGGGATATTACCCCAGAGTTTGACCCTGCTCCACAGCCCACCTCGGAAAGGAACCACCCAGAATGGGTGGGGGTGCTAGCAAAGGAGATAGGTGAGATGGGCCAGATGCTGAAGGAGTACCTCTCCCCAGCTGGTGAGAAACCCTCCCCCTGCCTTAAAGAGGGAGACTCTGGTGGTGCAGCAGTGGGACCCACAGATGTTACATCTGTCCAGGTTCCAGCTGAACTGCAAGGGCACTCACAGCCAGCAGCAGTTGCCCCTGTGGAAACTAGGAAGTCTAAGATGAAAACAAGGCACCTAGATAATAAGGGTCAGGAAGGGGGCCCCTCACAACCAGCAGGGGAGCCAGAAGTTGAGATCATCACCGAGTCCCTGTCATACGAGAGTCTCCGTAACCTGCGAAAAGACATTGTACGACGGGGCCGTGAGCCTTTTACAACCTGCTTACTGCGGGACCTTATGGGTACAGGTGTGCAACTGGATGGTACTGAGGCAAGGAATTTGGGAGCCTTGACCCAGGACTCAGGTGTGGACCAGGTATTTGTAAGGGAGACAGGTCTCCTTTCCCTCTGGGAGCGACTTTTAATGAGTGTGAGAGAGAGATTTGTCCACAGGGAAAGAATGCAGGAGTACCACCAGAGAACACGTTGGAATACCCTTGAGGAAGGGATCCAAAAGCTGAGAGAAGTGGCAGTAATGGAGGTGCTCTTTGGGAGGGATGGACAGCATGACAATGACCCTGACAAGGTCAGGTGCACAGGGCAGATGTTGTGGAATCTGGCAAACCTGGGCCCATCTCAATATACCCCCTTTATTGCAATGATTGATGCTGATACCAACCAAGTGACAGTGGGTTGTGTTGCCAACAGGCTCGGGAATTATCAGAGTATGATGGCTGGCCCAGTGCAGGCTCATGTCTCTGCTGTGGCTAAGGACCTCAGAGAGGAGTTTAAGGAGGAGATGAAGGAGATAAGGGAAGAGGTGAGGAAGATCAGTGCAGCACCAGTGCGAGTCATGGACCCCAAAAGTAGAGCCCAAGGCCCCCCAGCTAGGGAGAGAGGGTACACCCCACGTGCTGACCTGTGGTTTTTTCTACGTGACCACGGGGAAGACATGAGAAGGTGGGATGGGAAACCCACTTCTGTCCTGGCAGCACGGGTGCGCCAAATCAGGGAGGGGAACACCAACAGAGGGAACTCCACTAAAGTGAGGGTAGCCTCAGCCTCCCATGACCAAGGTGCAGGGTATTACAGAAGGGAGGATGATCTGTCAGATCCCCTTGAAGGAACCTCCAGTATGTATGCCCAGGAGAGAAATAATAACCAGGGCTAGAGGGGCCCTGCCTCTAGCCAGGGAGAGGCACGGGAAAACCGGATCTTTTGGACGGTGTGGATCCGATGGCCTGGCACATCAGAGCCACAGGAACACAGAGCATTGGTTGACACTGGTTCACAATGTACATTAATACCAGCAGGACATGTCGGGAAGGAACCTGTTTCAATTGCTGGGGTTACAGGGGGATCTCAGGAATTGACTCTGCTGGAGGCTGAGGTGAGCCTGACTGGGAAAGAGTGGCAGACACATCCAATTGTGACTGGCCCAGAGGCACCATGTATCCTAGGCATAGACTTCCTCAGGAATGGCTATTACAAAGACCCAAAGGGACTCAGGTGGGCTTTTGGAATAGCTGCTGTGGCAGCAGAGGGCATTAAGCAGTTGAACACCCTGCCTGGGCTATCAGAAAATCCATCTGCAGTGGGACTCCTCAGGGTGAAAGAACAACAGGTGCCAATTGCTACCTCAACAGTGCACCGCCGGCAGTACCGGACGAATCGAGATGCTGTGATCCCCATCCACAAGATGATCCGTGAGCTGGAGAGCCAAGGGGTGGTCAGCAAAACCCACTCACCCTTCAACAGCCCCATCTGGCCTGTGCGTAAATCGGAAGGAGAATGGAGATTGACAGTGGACTATCGTGCACTGAATGAGGTGACTCCACCGCTGAGTGCTGCCGTGCCGGACATGCTGGAACTGCAGTACGAGCTGGAGTCCAAGGCAGCAAAGTGGTACGCCACCATTGACATCGCCAATGCATTCTTCTCCATTCCTCTGGCAGCAGAGTGCAGGCCTCAGTTCGCTTTCACCTGGAGGGGTGTGCAATACATGTGGAACCGACTGCCCCAGGGGTGGAAACACAGCCCCACCATCTGTCATGGGCTGATCCAGGCTACACTGGAGAAGGGTGGAGCTCCAGAACATCTGCAGTACATTGATGACATCATTGTGTGGGGGGATACGGCAATGGAGGTATTTCAGAAAGGAGAAAAGATCATTGAGATTCTGCTGGGAGCCGGCTTCGCCATTAAAAAGAGCAAAGTCAAAGGGCCTGCCCAAGAGATCCAGTTCCTGGGAGTAAAGTGGCAAGATGGACGGCACCAGATCCCCAGTGAGGTCATCAATAAGATCACTGCAATGTCTCCACCAACCAGCAAGAAGGAAACACAAGCCTTCCTAGGTGCCATAGGCTTTTGGAGAATGTACATTCCTGAGTACAGCCAGATTGTGAGCCCTCTTTACCTGGTCACCCGCAAGAAGAACGATTTCCACTGGGGCCCTGAGCAGCAGCAAGCCTTTGCCCAGATCAAGCAGGAGATTGCTCATGCAGTAGCCCTTGGCCCAGTCAGGACGGGACCAGATGTGAAGAACGTGCTCTACTCTGCCGCCGGGAACCATGGTCTGTCCTGGAGCCTTTGGCAGAAGGTGCCTGGTGAGACGCGAGGCCGACCACTGGGGTTCTGGAGCCGAAGCTACAGAGGGTCCGAGGCCAACTACACTCCGACGGAGAGGGAGATCTTGGCCGCCTATGAAGGGGTCCAAGCAGCCTCAGAGGTGGTTGGCACAGAAACACAACTCCTCCTGGCACCCCGACTGCCAGTGCTGGGCTGGATGTTTAAAGGAAAGGTTCCCTCAACCCACCATGCCACTGACGCCACATGGAGTAAATGGATTGCCCTCATCACACAACGCGCCCGTATTGGAAACCCGAATCGCCCTGGGATTTTGGAGATAATTACCAACTGGCCGGAAGGGGAAGACTTTGGCCTTGCCGACGAAGAGGAACAGGAACAGGTGACCCGGGCCGAAGAAGCCCCACCATATAACCAACTGCCAGCAGATGAAACATGCTATGCTCTTTTCACTGATGGTTCCTGCCGCATCGTGGGGATGAACCGGAAGTGGAAAGCAGCCGTATGGAGCCCCACACGACAGGTTGCACAAGCTACCGAAGGAGAAGGTGGATCGAGTCAACTTGCTGAACTCAAAGCTGTTCAGCTGGCCCTGGACATTGCTGAAAGAGAGAAGTGGCCAAAACTCTACCTTTACACTGATTCATGGATGGTAGCCAATGCTCTGTGGGGATGGCTGGAAAGGTGGAAAAAGGCTAACTGGCAATGTAGGGGAAAACCAATCTGGGCTGCCAATGAATGGAAAGACATTGCCACCCGGGTAGAGAAGCTGCCTGTGAAAGTCCGTCATGTAGATGCCCATGTCCCCAAGAGTCGGGCTAATGAGGAACACCGACACAATGAGCAGGTAGACCAGGCTGCACAGATAGAGGTGTCGCAGATAGATTTAGACTGGCAGCACAAGGGAGAGTTGTTCCTAGCACGATGGGCCCATGATGCCTCAGGTCATCAGGGCAGAGATGCCACATATAAGTGGGCACGAGACCGAGGGGTGGATCTAACCATGGACAGTATTTCTCAAGTTATCCATGACTGTGAGACATGCGCTGCCATCAAGCAAGCCAAGCGGGTGAAGCCCCTCTGGTATGGGGGGCGATGGTCCAAATATAAGTATGGAGAGGCCTGGCAGATTGACTACATCACACTGCCTCAAACCCGCCAGGGCAAGCGCTATGTACTGACCATGGTGGAAGCCACCACTGGATGGTTGGAGACCTACCCTGTGCCTCATGCCACTGCTCGGAACACCATCCTGGGCCTGGAAAAACAAGTTCTTTGGAGGCATGGTACCCCTGAGAGAATTGAGTCAGACAATGGGACTCATTTCAAGAACAGCCTTATAAACATCTGGCCTAGAGAACATGGCATTGAGTGGGTGTACCATATCCCCTACCATGCACCAGCTGCAGGGAAAGTTGAACGGTGCAATGGCCTGCTTAAAACCACCTTGAAGGCACTGGGTGGGGGAACTTTCAAGAACTGGGAGATTAATCTACCAAAGGCCACCTGGTTAGTGAACACCCGAGGTTCCACTAACCGAGCAGGCCCTGCCCAATCTGAGCCCTTGGGAATATCGAATGGAGATAAGGTTCCAGTGGTACACATGAGAGGTATGCTAGAAAAAACTGTTTGGGTGAATCCTGCCTCCAGCAAAGACAATCCCATCCATGGAGTTGTATTCGCTCAAGGACCAGGTTGCACCTGGTGGGTGATGCAAAAGAATGGAGAGACCAGATGCATACCCCAAGTAGACCTTGTTTTAGGGTGAAATACCTATAGTACTGTGCCTATGTCTCTAACTGCATGTATGTATATATAATGTAACAGTTTAATTTGATATAGCATATTAGTATGGGAGAAATTCAGGGGTGGATAATGCTGGGGGTTGAATGCTTCGCTTTTCTTTCTGTGGAATTTTCTCCCATTGTTATGCTAAGTAATTGTGGCTACACCTTAAAACGACAGATAATGTTCTCTCGTAGGGGGGTGGCTGGAGGGGGTGGGGGGGGGAACCGGAAAAGGAAAGGTGGGATAGGGGGGTCTGGAGCGGGGGACTCTCTCTCGCTTGGCTCCTGGAGTGGGAAGACAACCTGGGCTCTGCTCTGGCATCTTCCCCTGCCATCCCAGCACTGAGATCCACGCTCCCTGCCTTTGGACATCGCTCCGCTGCTCTCCCAGCTCACCCTACTACCTCCGGACACTCTGCTGAGCACCACGACCGACACCGTGAGGGGGGAGTAACTTTCCCCATCCCCTCTCTCCCCTGGGCCGCGGCCGCCATCACCCAGCCCTCTTCAACTGCGCGGGACCTGCCCTGCCCCCACAGCACCGGTAACAGCACAGGGAGACGGCCTGCGGCCAGAAGGGACTGGAGCGGACCTAGACTGTTTCTATTGCCAATTTTTATAGCTGTTGTTGTTTTTTCTGCTTTGTTAAATACCAGTAAAGAACTGTTATTCTCATCCCCATATCTCCTGCCTGAAGGTGTCTGAATTGGACCTAAAATAATTAAAAGGGAGGGGGGTTGCACTCTGCATCGCAGAAAAGGGGCTCCTGCCTTTCCTTAGACCATACCTGTCTTTCAAACCGAGACACCTGGGAACCCTGAGACTGCACTGGGGGCCTCTAGTCCGCACTGGAAGTGGGTTTGGGTGCATGAAGCATTACTGCTTTATACTGGTGCCCTCCCAGTATAAACCTGGGAGCCCCCAGACCGCACTGGGAGCCTCTAGATCGCACTGAGAGCAGGTTTGGCTGCATCAACTCTTACTGGTTTATACTGGGAGCTGCTGCCACAGGCCTCAAGAGCTCAGGGGTGGCTCCCAGTGCTTACTGGTTTATACTGGTGCCCTCCCAGTCCACGCCTGGGAACACGGTGGGAGCTGGCAGCCAGGCAGGACCCCAAGGCCAAGCTGACCTTTGCCAGGACCCTGCTGAGCTGCGATGTCTCCAACGTCTCCTCCTGGCACCACCGTCTGTGGCTGCTGGTGCCCACCACGAGCTCTGGGAAGGGCAAGGCCGGGGCGCTGCCCCCTGAATCATTGTACTGATTTCCACCACTTATACTGGTTTGTACTGGTCCATACTGCTTTTTACTGGTCCATATTGCTTTTTACTGGTCTCTACTGCTTTGCATTACACTGTTTTTTACTGGTTTTCACTACTTATACTGGTTTGTATCAGTCAACACTGGCTTATACTGGTAGCACTGGTCTGTAATGGCCTATAATAGTCTATACTGGTTTGCCTTACACTGATTTTTACTGTTATTCACTGTTTTTTATAACTTATACTGGTCCATTCTGGGCTGTACTGGTTTATACTGGTTTATACAGGTTTCAGAGTGCCGTTGGAGCTTTTGTTCATGGAGCAGTGCCTGGGGGTGAATTCCAAATCCTATGGGGAGCGGCACCACCGGGGCTGGGTGCTGGGCTGCACCATGGTGCCCCCTGCTGGCCAGGAGGACCTGGTGCTGTGTGAGTGCCTCTTAGCGCCTGATCCCCACAACTGTGAGTGGTTTGTACTGGTTTGTATTGGTTCGTACTGGTTTGTGCTGGGATGGGGTCCAGGACGTGCTGGGATGGGGCTGGGGTCACTGGGTTGTACTGGATTAAACTGGGAGAGAGTGTGTGAGCATCCCCTGCTGGCCAGGAGTACCTGGCACTGTGTGTACTGGTTGTACTGGTTTACATTTGATCATAGTGGGATGGGATGCTGGGGGTTACTGGCTTGAACTGGGAGAAGGAATGGGGGTGTGTAAGCGCCCCCTGCTGGCCAGGAGGACCTGGTGGCCAACTGTGAGTTATACTGGGTTGCACTGGCTTATACTGGGATGGGGTGCTGGGGGTGCTTGGAGTTACTGGGGTTACTGGGTTGAACTGTTTTTTACTGGGATTGGGTGCTGGGGGTTGCTGGGTTGCACTGGGTTATACTGGGATGTTGTCACGATCCGCTGTTAATACAGGGCGGGGGTCATGATGGTTCGTTTGATCTCAGAGGTGCAAAAAGGCAAACAGTGGGAGACAAAATCAGTTTATTCACAGCAAAGCATTTTTATTGAATGCCAACAACTCAGTTGCAATAGAGGGGAAGATATAGGAAACAAAGTATAGAGAGAAAAAGAGGGGAATGGGAAAAGAGCTACCAACAGACGAGACGGGCGTCCTCACGGGCCAGCCAAGAGATGAGTCTTCATCCGTGGGGAGATCTCAGGAGTCTTCCCCAGAGGGCCACTCTTTTATAGTCCTTCTCCAAAGCAAGTGGCCTCTGGCCAAGGAGTGGGGAGATTGATGGACCATTGTGAGGGTTGCTGCAATAAACAGGTGTACAGAACCTGCTGCTCCAGCTAGTGCCTGCTCGAGAGCAGTGTACCATGGAGCACAGCGAGCACCTGCACACAGTCCCTTGGCAAGCATCCACCTTGGCCAGGCCACAATTGGGTGGGGGGCCTCGGGGTCTTCTTGCAATGGTCGTGAGGCAAATGAGGGAAACTCCGGACCGACTTCTACAGATGTGGTCCTGGGGGTCACTGGTTTATACTGGGTTATACTGGTTTAGATTGGGATGTAGTCCTGGGGATCAACCAGTATAATCCTGGGAGCACTGAGACTGCACTGGGAGCCTCGAGATTGCACTGAGACTGGGTTTGTGTGCATGAGGCATTACTGGTTTATACTGGTGCCCTCCCAGTATAAACCTGGGAGCCCCCAGACCACACTGAGAGCCTCTAGATCGCACTGAGAGCAGGTGCATTTACCCTTACTGGTTTATTCTGGGAGCTGCTGCCACAGGCCTCAGGAGCTCAGGGGTGGCTCCCAGTGCTTACTGGTTTATACTGGTGCCCTCCCAGTCCTGGCCTGGGAACAACACTGGGAGCTGGCAGCCAGGCAGGACCCCGAGGCCAAGCTGACCTTTGCCAGAGCCCTGCTGAGCTGTGCCATCTCCAACTTCTCCATTTGGCACCACCGTCTGCTGGTGCCCACCAGGAGCTCTGGGAAGGGCGAGGCTGGGATGCTGCCCCCTGAAAGGCTGAAGGAAGGTGAGGGATTCACAGGAAAAATTCCCACAATTTCACGGCATTCTCAAAATTTTCCAGTCCCTCCTTGCCTAAAGTGGAAGGTGGTGGCTCTGCTGGGTTGAATCGCTAGACCTGGTGTCCTTAAATCCCCATTGATTGCAGTGTGTAAACCCGATGTCTCAAAATTCTTGGTGCTAAAAATCCCACTTTTAGACTCAGAATTCCCACACTTTGGGCTGAAAACTGAGATTTTTCGGCTTATCTGGTGGCAACAGCTCCACCCCAGGTCACAGGTATTGGATCAGGAATTCCGGATTGGTTTCCAGGAATTCATCCAAGACTTCCAGAGTGTCAGCACTGCAATCCTTAAGCAGAAATTCCCAGAATTCAGACCAATATTTCCCTCAAATTTACCCAAATTTCCCCATTTTAGCCCCAAATTTCTGCAAAATGCCCATTGACTTTAATGGACAGACTTGCTGTTCCAAAACCCTTTTTCACTTCAATAGGGTAGACCTGGTGTCCCTAAATCCCTGTTGCATTTATTTGGCTAGACCTGGTGTCCCTAAAAATCTCCATTGATTTTAAAGACTTCCAAGAAAACCTCAATTCATTGTAATGTGTAGACCTGATGTCCAAAAAGTTTTGGGTTAAAAGTGCCAATTTCAGGGCTGAAAAGTCCCAATTTTTGGTGGGAAAAAGCCCAAAATTTTGTTTCATTTCCCCCTGTCCTGGTTTAGTACAAATCTGGGAGGAAACCTCTGAATGAGGTCTCTCTAGGAAAAAGGAAAAAAAAATTGGAGAGAAGTGGAAAAAAAGAAAACTGTTTATTCAACAGGCAACACACCTCCCAGCACAACAATGAACAATATCAAACAGCAAAACCTCTCTCCGTTCCGAGGAGATGGCAGATTTAGAAGAGTTCTTTCCGTGGCTGCCCAGCTCACTCAGTCTGTTCTCACTCCCTCCTGTGCTGGGGAATGCCCAGGCCAGGCCTGGTGGGCCACAGGTGTGAGCTCCCAGTGCTCCTCTGGGTTTTCAGTCCAAAGCCGGTTCAAACAGTTCCAGGAAAAAATAAAAAGGAAAAAAAAAACCAATCCGGGGAGTTTCTCTGCCTCAGCTAGCCAGAAAACTAACCAAGAGCAAAGGAGAGCTCTCTCTCTCTCTCTGTCCACTGCAGACAACACAGTCTGTGAGCAGGAATGTGGGGGAGCCCGTGCAGTCTCTGATGACAAACTCTGCACTTCTTCTTTTCCCCCTTCACTCCTGGAACCAGTCTTAAAGTTGCAGAATTTAATATTCAACACTAACAGAACAGACGATTTGGGGATACAGGCATCATACAGTCACCCCAAGACAGATGGATGGATGATGATGATGGGTGATGGAAGATGGATGAACAATGGATGATGGATGGACAATGGAATGGCAGTGGATGGACAGTGGATGGAGGATGGATGGATGGATGGATGGATGGATGGATGGATGGATGGATGATGGGTGTTGGGGCAGTTTATCGGTGGTTTTGAGGATCAGATCAGTCATTTGATGGTTGGATGATCCAATGGATGGAGAAGTAAAAGATGCAGTTGAACCAAAAGTTTCATGGAAAGACACATGATTGAAGGAATGGATGGATATGGATTGGATGGATGAGTGGATGGATGGATGGATGGATGGATGGATGGATGATGGATGGATGGATGGGTAGATGACAGATGGATGGGTGATTGGGTGGATGATAGATGGACTTGTTGATGGACAAGCAGTTGCCCAGGCCCATCACTATTCCCTCTCCATCACAGCTGCAGCCATGCCAGAGGAGCTGCCCTGGCCCTCAGAAGACCCCAAAACAGAGCCCACCCCCCATCTGAGGGCACTCCGGCACAGCCGGTGCTGGAGGAGCTGAGGGTCTCCAGCATCACCCCAGGCTCTGTGGGGCTGCAGTGGAGCGTCCCCAAGGGCTCCTTTGACTCCTTTGTGCTGCAGTACCGGGATGCCCAGGGCCAGCCCCAGGCCCTGCCCATCGATGGCGAGTCCCGCTCGGTGACGGTGCCGGGGCTGTCCCCGTCCTGCCGGTACCGCTTCCACCTCTATGGGCTGAGGGGAGGCAAAAGGAGCGACCACGTCTCCAGTGAGGCCACCACTGGTGAGGGGCTGCGGGGATTCCCCCAGGACCCCTCTGGGAATGGAGGTGGAGTGGGGACAGGGCTGGGAGTGGGGCCCAGGGGCAGCTCGGAGGGCACTGAGGACTTGGGGATTCAGGGGAAAGTGAGAGCAGGGATTGGAGGGGAGTGGAGATTTGGGGGAGTGTAACTCCTGGAGGGACTCTGATCACCTGGGGACTGGGAGGAACTGGGATAAGCTAAGGGGGACAGGTTGGAAATGGGGTCTGGGGTCATGTGGGGCCTGGCTGAAACTGCGTGGAACTGGGGCAAACTGGGGCAAACTGGGGTGGAGCTGAGGACTGGCAAAGACTGGGGGAAACTGGGCACTGGGGAGGATTTGGGGGGTACTGGGGGTGAACTGGGAGGGACTTGGGGAAACTGGAGGAATATGAGGGATTCGTTATTGGGGTGACTGGGAACAGTTTTAGGGGGATTGGGACAGCTCAGGGACCAGGGAGAACAGTGGGATTAGAGGGGAACTGGGAGCAACTGGGGCTGGGGGTACTTGGGAGAACTGGGAAAACTGGGAGCTGGGGGTAGCCAGAGGACTGGGGGGAACTGGAGATTAGGGGCAATGTAGCACTGGGAGCAACTGGCAGGAGAACTGGGGGAACTGGAGGAATTGGGGACAACTTGGGACAACTGGGGGGTTTGGGAAACTGGGGGAACTGGGCCTGTGAGGAACTGGAGGGAACTGGGGACTGGGGGAACTGGAGGAACTGGGGATAACTGGGAGGTTTGGAGAACTGGGGGAAACAGGAGACTGGGGTGAACTGATGGCAACTGAGGGCTCTGAGGCCTGGGGGTGACTGGGAGGAACTGGAGGGAACTGGGGACTGAAGGGACTGGTGGAGATCGAGGTGAACTGGGAATGGGGAGGAAATTGGAGAATGAGGGGAAACTGAGTCAGGGGGGAATTGGGGTGGAGTTGGGGACTGGAGAGGACTGGGGGAAACTGGGAAGAATTCAGGGGACTGGGAGGTCCTGGAGGGAACAGGTCTGGCAGGCATTGGGGGAAACTGGGGGCAGAAGGTGACTGGGGGGTTCTTTGGGGGAAAATTTGGGGGAGTTGGGCTATGTCCATCGGGCACGGTGTGAGGGCAGGGCTGGGGGGCCCATGGGAGGGTTTGGGGTGCGGGGGTGGGGGGTTTGGGGTGACCACAGTGATTTTTGGGGTATCAGAAGGGGATTTGGGGCTGCTGTAGATGTCAGCAGTGTGTCCTTCCCCAGGTGGCCCAGGGACCCTGTGGGTGGGCTCGCTGTGACCCCGCAGTGCCCGGCTGCACTGGGACCCCCCCCGCGCCCCCCCGATGGCTACGAGCTGGAGTACGGCCCCCCCGGGGGGCCCCAGCAGGTAACGACCCCCCAAAAGGAACCTAAAACCCCCCGGGTGTCCCCCAATATCTGCTTGGGACCCCAGTAACACCTCGGGGTATCCCATTACCCTCCTTTGGTAATGGCACCCCAATATCTCCTTGGGGGACCCCAGTGACCCTCTGGGAACCCCAATACAGCTCTGGGGGACCCCAATACCCCCCTGGGAACCCCAATAACACCTCGGGGTATCCCATTACCCTCCTTTGGTAATGGCACCCCAATACAGCTTTGGGGGACCCCAATAATCCCTTTGAGACCCCAATACCCCCCCTGGGGACCCCGCTGTCCCCATTGGGGTACCCCAAAACCCCCCGTGCCCCCCCAGACCCTGTGGCTGCCCCCCGAGGTGACATCGCAGCAGCTCTGGGGGCTGGAGCCCGCAGGGCGCTATGGGGTGCGGCTGTGGGGCCGAGGGGGACACCCCAAAAGTGTCCCCCTGGAGGCCTCCTTTGACACTCGTGAGTGGGGGGAGCTATGGGGGAGGGAGGGGCATCTGGACCCCCAAAAATGGGGGTAGGGTTATTGGGGGAAGTGGGGGGTATTTGGGGGTTATTTGGGGTTATTTAGGGTTATTTGGGTTTTTGGGGTGTTAATTTGGGTTATTTGGGGTTTAGGGAGTGATTTGAGGGTTATTTTGGGGGTTTGGGGGTTATTTGGGGTTTCTGGGAGTTATTTGGGATTTTGGGAGTCATTTGGGGGTTATTTGGGGCCGTTTTTTGGGGGGACTGTGTCCTTTGAGGGGGGACAGCTGTACCCCTGGGTGCTTTTTTGGGAGATCTGTGTCTTTTGGGGGGACAGCTCCACCCCTGGATCATCTTAGGGGGGTCTCAGATCCTGGGGGTGTCACCCAGACCCCCAAATTTCGAATGGAGGCATTGGGGGGTGCCTGTGTCATTTTGGGGAGGGGTCACCCCTGAATTCCCAGAAACTTTTTGGGGTGTCTGAGGTGACCCCAATGCTCCCCCCAGCCCCACTCCCGCACCCCCATCCCCGGGACTGCGCCGAGGAGCAGCGGAACGGGCCGGGACCCTCCCGGGACACCCTCATCTTCCTCGGGGGGGACCCGGCCCGGCCCCTCCGCGTCTTCTGTGACATGGACACGGACGGCGGCGGCTGCCTGGTGCGACTGGGAGCACTGGGAGCACTGGGAGCAATGCTGGGGGGTCCTACAGGGGATTAGAGGAGGATTTATGGCGTTTTTGGGGCGGAAATTTGGAGGTGTGGGGGCAACTGGAGAGTCCTGAGGGGGGGTTTGGGGGCAATTGGGGGTCCTGCAGGGGGTGTTGGGGAGGTTGAGGGGTGCTGGGGGGCACTGAGAGGGAACTTTGGAATACTGGGAGGGGGTGGGGGCTCTACAGGGTTTATGGGGGGGAAATGAGGGGGTTTGGGGTAATTGGGGGGGTCCCGCAGGGGGTGTTGGAGGGCATTGGAGAGGTTGAGGGGTGCTGGAAAGGCACTGGGAGGGGACTGGGGGGCACTGGGAGGGACTGGAGGGGTTCTCTAGGGTTTATGGGATGGAAATTGGGGTTTGGGGGATCAGAGGGGTTTTGGGGTTTTGGAGGGGGTGGGACTCGTACGCCCGCGGCTTCGGCAACGTCAGCGGCGAATTCTGGCTCGGCCGGGGGGCCCTGGGGATTTTGGGGGGCCCTGGGGATTTTGGGGGGGACCTATAAAAATATCTGGGGCGACTGGGAGGCACTGCCAGGGTTTGGGGGAACTTTGAGGAGAGCCTGGGGCGGCAGCAGCGGGTACTCGGTGGGACCCCAAAATTTGGGGGATCCCCTGGGGTCCGAGAGGGGAACTCGTAGGATCCAGGGAGGGTCTCCCCAAATATTCAGATCTGGTTTTGGGGTCCGGGAAGTATTTGGGGGGTCTACAGGAGATCAGGGGACACTTCTGGGGTCCCCAACATTCAGATACGGTTTTGGGTTCCGGGAAGGATTTGGGGGGTCTCCAGGAGTTCATGGGGCATTTTTGGGGTCCCCAGCAGTTTGGGGGTCCCCAATATTTCAGGGGGAGCATTGGGGGGGACGGGGGAACTCGAGGGGACCCCGCAGGAGTCCTGGGGGTACCGGAGGATTTTTGGGGTGCAGGGAACGAGGCGCTGCACGAGCCGACGGCCGCGACCCCCACGGAGCTGCGCGTGGAGCTGCGGGCCGGTCGCGACTCGGCCTTGGCGATCTATCGCGACTTGGCCGTGGGCAGCGCCCAGGAGCGGTACCGGCTCCGCGTGGGAGCGTTCAGCGGCACCGCCGGGGCCGGGGGGGGTTCCGGGGGGGTTTGGGGTGGAATTTTTGGGAGTCCTGATGGGATTTGGGATCCATGGGGGGTTTGGGGGTTCACTGGATGGCAGAGGACTGTGGGGTCGCTGGTGGGTTTTGGGGTCCCTGGGCGTCCCTGGTGGTTTTGGGGTTTCTGGTGGATTTCGGGGTGCCTGATAAGTTTTGGGGTCCTTGGGGTATTTTGGGGTTTCTGCTGAGTTTTGGTGGTTCCTGGTAGGTTTGGGAGTCCCTGGGTGGGTTTGGGGGTCCCTGGTGGGTTTGGGGGTCCCTGGGGTGTTGGGGAGTTTTGTGAGGTCCTGCTGGGATTTGGGATCCCTGGGGGTTTTGGGGTTCACTGGCTGACAGGGGTCTGTGGGGTCCCTGGTGGGTTTTGGGGTCCCTGGGGGTATTGGGGTTTCGGGTGGGTTTTGGTGGCTCCTGCTGAGTTTGGGGGTCCCTGACATGTCCCCCCACAGGAGATGCCCTCTCCTACCACTCGGGCAGCCCCTTCTCCACACGGGACCGGGACTCCCGGGACCCTCGGGACCCCTCGGGCCGCCCCCACCACCCCCCCCACCCCGCGGCCTCCGGGGGAGCCTGGTGGTACCGAAACTGCCACTGTGCCAACCTGAACGGGCTCTACGGGACCCCCGGGACCACCAGGTACCCACCTGGGCCGGGGGGGCACGGGGTGGGGGATTGGGCCGGTCTGGGGGGGATTTCGGGGGGTCTCGAGGGGATATAAGGGGGTATGGGGAAATATGGGGGGTATTTGTGGGGTCTGGAGAAGATTTGGGGGGAGTCTGGAGGAGATTTTGGGGGAGTCTGGAGGGGATCTGGGGGGGCTTTGCAAGGGGCTTTGGGTATTTTAAGGGGGGCTAGGGGAGGTCTAGGGTGGGCTATAGGACTATGGAGGGGTCTGGGGGTGTATGAGGGAATCTTTGGAAGGGTCCATGGGGCTCTCTGAGGGTCCATAGGGGTCTGTGGGAGTCCATAGGGTTCCATAGGGCCCTGTGGAAAAAGGGTCTGTGGGATCTATAGGGCCTGTGTGGTCCTGTAGGGCCTGTGGGGATCTCTGTGGTCTCTGGGGTGTCTATGGGGATCCCTAAGGGTCCATGAGTGCCCATAGGAATCTGGGGAGCGACTGTGGGGTCTCTATGGGGATTTATGGGGGTCTCTGGAACTCTCCAAGGGTTCTGACCCCCCAGCTCCCCCACAGGGCATCACTGGTTCCCCTGGAAAGGCTTCAACGTCTCCATCCCCTTCACTGAGATGAAGCTGCGGCCACAGCGTGGCTGAGGGGGCTGGAGGGGGGTCCCAGAGTTTGGGAGGGTCCCCTGGGGGGGGTCCCAGATGGGATTTGGGGAGGTTCAAAGGTGAAGCTTTTATGGGTGGGTAATAAAAGCTGATGGTGGCTCTCCTGTCCTGGGGTGAAGCAGCGTCAGGCTGAGGTCAAGCTCATCCACAGGGTCAAGTGTGGCTCCAAATGGTCCTTGTGGTTCTGGTCCCAGCGTCACCTGGAGTGCTGGACCCCATCCCTCACCGGCCCTGGACATGCTGAGATGTTCCCAGCCTGCCCAACACGAACATTTCCGTGGCAAATGGGAACATTTTGCATCTCGAGGCTCAGCATGGCCTCGTTTGCCTCCCTGGAGATGCACACAGCGATCACAAGAGACAGAAAACCACGAGGCCACCCAGTGGCACAGAGCCCACGCTGAAAGGCTCCTGCCCTGGGATAAGAACGGGGAGAAACCTCGCCCTGATCACTGGCCAAACACACTCCATGGAGGAGAATGACCTGAAGTTATTGCCCAAAAAATCAGAGGACATTGAGAAGTAAAATTACAAGCACCTTTCCCCCATCCTTTCTCCTTCCTGAGCTCTCCCTCCTCCCCACACGATGACCATTGTGTCTCCAGGGACACGAAAACGACACCAAAAATAGTTTTATTAAAAACAGAATGTTTAAATTGCAGTAGAAAATACAGCACCAGAAGCCAAATCTGGACTTTAGATACAAAAGGACCCAGATGAACACGAGGCCCTGGCTCCTTTCCTTTCCCTGCCCACAAACCCATGCCTGGGGAGCTGACAGGAGCCCAGCACAGGCACAGGGAGCCTTCCCAGGGGCTGCACATCCAAAGCCTTGGGAGCGCCTGGGTCACCCCAAACCTCACCTGTGCCACTGGCACCTGCAGCTCTGGGCACTCTCCAAAACGCTGCATCAGACACCGGGCCTGGAATGTCCCGGCTTTAACCACACACCTGCGGGAAGCACAAAACATTGCGGCTTTAGGGCCGGCCTGAGCAGAGCTCCGGGCTCAGAGCTCGGCCCGGGGACTCGATGGCACCGCGGGCAAAAGCTGCGCTGCCGGAGGGAGGGAGGGAGGGATGGCCGGGCCTCAGAGTAATTCTAGAGCTAAAGCGGTGAGAGACATCAGCTCGCCTCAGATAATACATGCCAGCGCTCATCCCGGGCCGGCCAGCGCCTCCTCCTCCTCCTCCTCCCCTTCCTTCCACAGCCCCGGCACCGGCACCCACACAGAGGATCCCCCCCGTTCCCCGCTATCCCCCCAATCCCCGCTATCCCCCCGTTCCCCGCTATCCCCCCGTTCCCCGCTATCCCCCCAATCCCCGCTATCCCCCCGTTCCCCGCTATCCCCCCGTTCCCCGCTATCCCCCCCGTTCCCCGCTATCCCCCCGTTCCCCGCTATCCCCCCCAATCCCCGCTATGCCCCCGTTCCCCGCTATCCCCCCCGTTCCCCGCTATCCCCCCCGTTCCCCGCTATCCCCCCCGTTCCCCGTTATCCCCCCAATCGTCGCTATCCCCCCCCAATCCCCGCTATCCCCCCAATCCCCGCTATCCCCCCCGTTCCCCGCTATCCCCCCAATCCCCGCTATCCCCCCCGTTCCCCGCTATCCCCCCCGTTCCCCGCTATCCCCCCCAATCCCCGCTATCCCCCCAATCCCCGCTATCCCCCCGTTCCCCGCTATCCCCCCAATCCCCGCTATCCCCCCAATCCCCGCTATCCCCCCCGTTCCCCGCTATCCCCCCGTTCCCCGCTATCCCCCCGTTCCCCGTTATCCCCCCAATCCCCGCTATCCCCCCAATCCCCGCTATCCCCCCCGTTCCCCGCTATCCCCCCGTTCCCCGCTATCCCCCCAATCCCCGCTATCCCCCCCGTTCCCCGCTATCCCCCCGTTCTCCCGGTCCCGTCCCGCACCACGCGGCCGCTCCCCAGGATCATCCGCCCGCGCTGCCCCGGGAGGAGGAGCCGCCGCCAGGATCCGCTTCCGGGCCGTGCCCGCCTTGCCCTGGATCCACCCTCATCTCCCCCGCCTCCATCCCCATCCCCCTCCACTCTCGGGGCATCCTTCTCCACCCCAGCCGGCTCCATCCCCTCTGCCTCCATCCTGGGACCATCCATAAAAGATCCGTGTTAATCACAAAAGCATTGGGGCTTGTATAAACCAGAATACTAAGCTCTGAAGTGAAGCATGGACACTAGATAAAAGAAATGATATGATTAAATAGTTCTGTTTAAAATCACCTTGTTATATTATGCTATGTTATGTTTTCCAAGTAAGCTGCATGGACTACCAGCTTGCAGTATCAGTCTTCCCGATAGCCCTTCCTGCCTTTGTTTGATCAGTGCTGCCAATCTCAAGGACCAGACTTCCAGATTTCACTGCTGGTTATCTACAAGGACCAGACGGTTATCTGTGAGACTGACTGTCTCCGCAGAGTTTGTGAATTGGGATAAGGACGTTTATTCGACCACCACTGCTTACCTGGTGTTATGAATGATGTTCTATTTTTCCAATTTATCAAGCAACAAGATTAAATTTAATAGTAAATTTTTAAATAGTAATAAAAGGAATACAATCAAAGTATTGGAGATGACAATTAAAGTATTGGAGATGAAACAATCAAAGTGCATATATTTGAGAATATACAAAATTTGGCAGTAAGTAATTTAGTATAATTGAGGTTCGTATAAAGCATAAGCAAAACTGACCGGGGGTATAGGGAGTGGCTCCCATTCCTCACGTACCAAAGCATCCAGGCTAACAATCCCACTTATATACTGTAGGCTACAGAAGGTTCTAGAAAACTCCTCCTAGTTTCTATTCCTAAAATCTCTGTCACTGTGTGTACGGTGCATGCTCTAGTAATGGGTTAGGGGGTCTCTCATCCTTTTGAGGGTCTTATTTCCGATGAAGGCTCATCGTCTTCATCAGTGACCGAGGTGTGACCTGCAGGTAGCTCAGGTGCACTGTGTGACTGAGCAGATGTTTTCCATAACAAGACTTTAATTAAGTCCCATGCTTGGAATCATCCCATTTTGGCCCATTTCAAGGTCAAAACTTTCTATTTCTAGATGCTGCTTGTCAGACCTACGTCCTTCTACTATTCTTGTTTGACTTTCTTCCAACCTCTTTCTTCGACTCCCAACATCTGGAAGATGTCCTGTGTCCTGTCTCACCCATCTCCCCCCTCACTCTGTAACAATTGTCTTCTATTCATCTAAATACAACTTTGTTAATATAGTTACAATTTAATTAGCACGATTCACATTTATCACACTGGAAGCAGTGTTGGGAAGATTGGGGGACACTGAGGCATACTATGCATGACACTGGGGGGAACTGGAAGGGAATAGGAATGAACTCAAGTGTACAAGGAGGGCTGGAGGGGCACTGGGGTTGTACTGCCTGTCCTGGGGATGAACTGGGCTGTACTGGGAGGGACTGGAGGGGTTGAATGGGCTCCTCCCGCCTCTGCCCATCGTTGCCTGCAAACAATCAGCGCCGGGGATCGAGGCTTAGGGTCGCTGCCTGGTGTCAGCGCCATCTTTTCTTTTTGCCTATAACTCCCATCATGCCCCGCGGAACCATAGAACCCCATTGGAGCTGGGACTACAACGCCCGTCATGCCCCACGCCCCACAGAACCCCGGTATCCGTCCCCACATGTCCCTTAAGTGTCCCCCAGATCCTCCAGGATTCTGAAGTGCCTCCACAGCACCCATTCGGGACCCCCTAAAAGTATCCCCAGATCCCCTGAATGCTCCCAACACCACAGATTCCCGTTACAGTCATTTCTGGGAATTCATCTCCTCTCATCCCCGGCGGCTTCTGAGTTTCACATAACATAATCTGGCGTCTAAAACTCCTGCCCTTCCCTGAGCCCTAAAAAGCCCGGTTAGAGCTCCCCAAGTTCCCCCAGAGTGCTCCCGAACCGTTCACGTTCTGTCCTGAGGACCTCAAATCGTGGCTCGGACGCAAAAGTGTCCCCGAAATGCTTTTCCGGGCCCCCAAACACCGAGCTACTTCCGGGACTACAGCTCCCATCATGCTTCGCGGTTCCTGTAGCATGCTGTTGTAGTCATGACCTCATCTCCGGTCATGCCCCATGTTTCACCGAGACACTTTGGCGCTGCGCCTACAACTCCCATGGTGCTCCACAGCTCCATTGAACCGTGTTATACCTGTGCCTACAACTCCCATGAACCCCCGCGGCCCAGAGAGCCCCGTTAGAGCCTCCCAAGTGGCCGCCCCGATCCCGAAGTGTCCATCAGAATCCCTCAGTGTCGCATCGAATTCCCACCCGGCTCCCCCAGAGTGGCCCCTTTTACCCTGTCTGAGAAAATGATTAAAAAAAACAGCACTAAAGGAGTAAAAATAGGACTTATAAACATAAAGAGGGAGGAATCAATACCCAATAGTGGTCAATTGACAAATTAATTAATGATGGGAATAGTGTTACTTAGAACTAATGACCAAAATCTTTTTTGCTTGCTAAAAATGTATTGATTTTTTAACATAAATATAGAAGTAAGAAAAATATAGAACAATATTAGTATAAACAAAAAACTATTACTAAAATTTTATTAATAGGTACCTTTTAATTCCAAGTAAAAATTAATAATTTTTATTTTAATGTTTTGACTCAGTCCCAGGTGGGCGATGTCTGACATGGTGACTGAAGGGGTGAGGAGCAGGTTGTCCAAACAGGGTCAGGCTCACTCTTCTACACGCCCAGACCTCCTAAGGAGACATTCAGCATCAAGATCACCTGGCGAATGCTTCCATCACCTCTACAATGAACTGAAAAATAAAAAAATACTCAACTGAATAAAAACAAAAATCATGAGGTGCACTTCGAAATTTTCCTCCTTAACAGAACTCCAAACTCACTCCAATCAGCTGCACAAGCCCTGCAGACTTGAAGACAATTGAAGGAAGACAAAGAGATCCTGAGAGCTTTCTGTATTTTAATGATCCCCAGGGTGGATTTGGGGCTGAGCCCAGGAGCCTCAGGCACTGAGAGAAGGTTGAAGAAGTTGCTCAAGGAGGCAGAAGCAAAACTCCAAGTCCCTTGGAGCATCAGTGGCCCCACTGAGGGCAGGGAGTGCCAAAGGCTCCCCAGGGACTGGTGAGAGCAGGTCCTTGAGGGCAGGATTGCAGGAGCCCGAGGCTGTGAGCAGGGAACTGCAATGCTGAGCAAGGCCTGGGCTGGGTGGAGGAAGCAGAAAGGCCAAGGCCTGAGCCCAGGCCTGGCCCAGCAGGGCCTGTCCCTCACGGGTGGCTCGGGGCTGTTGCTGGGGCAGTGGGATGGCAGGGGCAGCAAGGACAAATGTCATCAAGCTGCCAGCCCTGCCAGCCTCCTGAGGGAGGGCCGAGGCAGAAGCAAAGTGCAGCCCCTGCCAGGAAAGTTCCTTCTGTGGGGCTGCAGAGGCCCTGCCCGAGCCCAGGGCACAAAGGCCTGGGTGCCTCTGGCCCTGCCAGCCCTGCCCAGCCCTCGGCCATCTCTCCTGCAGGCTGTGCCCCCTGTGCGTGCTGCTCCTGTGCCCTGGCCGGCTGCACACGCCCATCTCGCTGTCCCCCCCAGCATTTCTCAGCCCAGCATTGCTGTGCCCTCCCTGGGCTCCCTGCACCCAGCGCTGCCGGCTCCTGGCACACAGAGCCATGGCATGGCCCAGCCTCACGCTGGGACACCTCGGGCACCAACATTCTGCCCTGGGAGGGACTTTTCTGTTTCCTCACCTCCAGGCTGAACCTTCCAGGCTGCACTCTGGGGAGGTTTCCTTCTCTTCCCACTCCCAAGGAAAGCTCTGTCTCCTGCTGTTCACAAACAGAGAAGGGCTGGTGGGAGATGTGGTGGTCAGAGGCTGTTTGGGCTACAGTGACCATAAAATTATTGAGTTTTTAAATATTCTGTGAAAGGAGGAGGGGCCTCAACAAAACTTCTACACTTGAGTCACAGCAGATTTCAGTTTATTCAGGATGCAGATTTTGACAGTACTAAATCAGGTACTGATTTTTTTATGGCAAAGCGCATTTTCAAACAAAGGATTCCAGAAAGAATGGACGCACTACAAGAAAGAAATCTTGAAAGCGCAGCCTGTCCATCTGTGCCAAAAAGTGTTCAGTGATGTAGCAAGAAAACTGACTGGCTTGGCTGAGCATGTAGCTTTATCCAAGCACTCAGGGAAAAAAAGAGGCTTTGGACAGAGAGGTAGACAAAGCAGGAAGGGTTTAAAGATATTTTTTAATCATGCCAATGAGAGAATTAGAGAAGTGAAAAAAAATTAAGAGAAGTGAAACCTCAATTAGGACATAACCTGGCTACTTCTGCAGAAGATATCAGAAATGATTTTATTAAAACATTACAGGCAAAACGAGGGACAAGTAGAAAATCCATTCTTTTTTTGGTGGGATATTGTTGCCAAAGATGAGGAAAAGACTGGGATGCTTAACCCTTTCTTTGCCTCAGTTTTCAACAAAGAGTCAGTCAGGTTGTCCTCAGGACAAGTGTTCACCTGAGCTGGTAGATGGGGACAGGGAGCAGAACAGACCCCCTGTAATCCAGGAGGAAGCAGCTGGAGACCTGCTGAGCCACTCAGATGCTCACTGGTGTCTCTGGACCAGATGGGATCCATCCTAGGGGGATGAGGGAGCTGCTGGATGAGCTCCCCAAGCTGCTCTCCGTCATTTCTCATCAGTGCTGGCTCAGCAGGGAGGTGCCAGAGCACTGGAGGTGACAATGTGAGCCCATGCCCAAGAAGGGCTGGAAGGAGGATGTGGGGAACTGCAGGCCTGTCAGCCTGACCTGGGTGCCTGGTGAGGTGATGGAACAGATCACCTTGAGTGCCATCACAGGGCACCTCCAGGCTGGCTGAGGGATCAGAGCCAGCCAGCGTGGATTTCAATATCTGCATTGATGATCTGGATGAGGGCATTGAGTGCAGCATCAGCAAATGTGCAGATGGCACCAAGCTGGGTGTGAGTGTGGATCTTCTGGAAGGTAGGAGGGCTCTGTACACAGACTTAGACAGGCTGGATCCAGGGCCCAAATCCAATAAGGTTGAATATAACGAGTCCAAGTGCCGGGCCCTGAACTTTAGCCACAACCATCCCTGCAGTGCTACAGGCTGGGGACAGAGTGACTGGACAGTGGCCAGGGGAAAAGGGACCTGGGAGCACTGATGGACAGCAGGCTGGACATGAGCCCGCAGTGTGCCCAGGTGGCCAAGCAGGCCAATGGCTCCTGGCCTGGATCAGGAATGGTGTGGCCAGCAGGAGCAGGACAGTGATTCTTCCCCTGTGATCAGCACTGCTTGGGCAGCACCTCCAGTGCTGTGTCCAGTTCTGGGCCCCCAATTTAGGAAGGACATGGAGGGGCTGGAGTGTGTGCAGAGAAGGGCAACAAGGCTGGTGACGGGTCTGGAACACAAGTAATGTGAGGAGTGGCTGAGGGAGCTGGGGATGTTTATCCTGGAGAAGGGGAGGCTCAGGGAGACAAGGTGGTGTCAGGGAACAGGTTGGACTTGATGATCTCCAAGGTATTTTCCAGCCTGGCTGATTCTGTGATTCTCTGAAACCAGCCCTGGAGCAGTTGCAGGATGAGCCCTGGGCCTCCTCTTCACAAGGTCCAGCAGCCCAGGTCCCTCAGCTTCTCCACACAGCCCCAAAGCCCATCCTGTCAGTCCTGCAGAGCCTCTCCAGCCCCTCCTCATTGCCCACAACAGGGAGCCCCACACCCAGACACAGCAGCCCAGATGTGCCCCCCTGGCCTGTGGTGTCTCTGGCAAGGGAGCAGCACGAGGAACTGCAGGACCCTGCAGACAATTCCTGAAGCGCTTGGAGGATGATCCTGCTCCCCAAGGGATGTTCCCATGGTGCCAAGTCAGGACTTGAAATGAGGAGTGGGGCCAGAGAGGAAAGGGCAAACAGGGATGGGCTGTTTGCAAGGGAGGGGACAGGGATGGGCAAGAGGAAAAAATCTAGAAACATTTCTAGGAAGAGTAAAGGAAAGAAAGCTGAAGCCAAGGAAATACTCAGGACAGTTTGGGGGTGGCTGCCAGGCAGCCCTGGCTCTGAGCAACAACATCTGCAGTGGGACAGGAAACTCACAGCTCAGGGGAACAAAATTTTTGGCTGACTTCAGAGGCCACGACAAAGCTGAGTGGTTTCCTTGCTGTCCTCCAGCCCTTGCTGGCCCCAGGGGCTGATGGCATTTGTGCTCACTCAGCTCCATGTCCCCACAGCAGCACCATGGGGGTGCTGAGGCTGCTGTGTGCAATGCAAACAGGGGCTCCTGAGCCAGTGCTGCCGTGTGTGTGCCTGCAAGGATGCGGCTCCTGTGTGAGCTGGGGGAGAGGCCAGGGCTGCAGAGGGGGGATGTTGTTGGCAGGTGCATGAGGACGCTCTGGGACGCTGCCCTGGGGTGTCCAGTGCACTGGGGATGGATCAGCCCCTGCTCTGCTGCTCCTTGCCAGGGTGTCCCCCTTGCAGGGAGCTTGCAGAGCACCAGCCATGCTGTTTGCCCCCAGCCTGCCCACGGCCAGCCTGGGGTTGCTCGCGGGGCTTTTCTGTGCTCAGCATTGGGCTGGCCAAGTGTTGTGGAGAGAGTCTGGCCAAGGAGCCTGGAGCCCCCAGACCCTGGCCTGAGGCGTCAGCGCTGCCCCAGCAGTGCCCATGGCCTGTCCCTGCTGCAGCCCCGGCACTGCCACCCCCAGGGCTGTGCCCGACCCCGAGAGCACTCAGGCCCTGCAGCAACACGAGGGCCAGGAGGGCAGCGGGGCAGTGGCACGGGAACAGCACTGGCAACACCAAGTGCTGCTGCTGCTGGGCTCAGCTGCTGTGCCAGCACTTATCTTCCCCCCAGATCTACACACAGAAATTGCTGCTGCAGCTCCAGAGATGGGAACAAAAGGGGCATCTCTGGAGAAAACTTTGCAGGGACAAAGATACTTTAGTTCGTTTAAAGGCACCAAGAGCAGAGATGCTCATTTACACATTCAGTGACCACAGCAAAGGTGGAGAGAAACAAAATGAGTCATGGTCCAAACAGTGATATTTATTTGTGTAGAATATTAAAAATTAAAACAAAGCAAAAAATCAGCAAAATTAAATCAACAAGAAGTATCAAAGCCGATTTTTATTACAAGTGATTTGCAGAAATTGGCCAGCAGTTTAATGTTTCTGAAACCATCTAGTTATTATTGTCCACACTGCACCCTTGAGCTCCTGGTTCCTCAGGCTGTAGATGAGGGGATTCAGGGCTGGAGGCACCACTGAGTACAGAACTGACAATGCTAGATCCAGAGATGGGGAGGAGATGGAAGGGGGCTTCAGATAGGCAAAAAAGCCAGTGCTGACAAAAAGGGAGACCACGGCCAGGTGAGGGAGGCAGGTGGAAAAGGCTTTGTGCCGTCCCTGCTCAGAGGGGATCCTCAGCACAGCCCTGAAGATCTGCACATAGGAGAAAACAATGAACACAAAACAACCAAAATATAGAACAGCACTTATCACAATGAGTCCAAGTTCCCTGAGGTAGGATTGTGAGCAGGAGAGCTTGAGGATGTGTGGGATTTCACAGAAGAACTTGCCCAGGGCATTGCCCTGACACAGGGGCAGGGAAAATGTATTGGCTGTGTGCAGTAGAGCATTGAGGAAGGCACTGGCCCAGGCAGCTGCTGCCATGTGGGCACAAGCTCTGCTGCCCAGGAGGGTCCCATAGTGCAGGGGTTTGCAGATGGACACGCGGTCGTAGCACATGATGGTCAGGAGATAAAACTCTGCTGAGATGAAGAACAGAAAGAAAAAGAGCTGAGCAGTACATCCAGCGTAGGAGATGTGTCTGGTGTCCCAGAGGGAATTGTGCATGGCTTTGGGGACAGTGGTGCAGATGGAGCCCAGGTCAGAGAGGGCCAGGTTGAGCAGGAAGAAGAACATGGGGGTGTGCAGGTGGTGGTTGCAGGCTACGGCGTTGATGATGAGTCTGTTGGCCAGGAGGGCAGCCAGGGAGATGGCCAGGAAGAGGCAGAAGTGCAGGAGCTGCAGCTGCCGCGTGTCTGCCAATGGCAGCAGGAGGAAGTGGCTGATGGAACTGCTGTTGGACATTTCCTGGGTCTTGGCATGGGGATCTGTAAGAAAAGTAATCATGGAATAGTTCAGATTGGAGAGGACTTGAAATATCCCAGCCCAGCTTGGTGGCAGTTTCTCCCTACTGTCTGCCCAGGGCTCTGCTGCCTGGAGCTGTCCCTGTACCCAGGGCTGGGCCCTGCCTGTGCTGCCAGAGCCCAGCCCAGCCCTGGGGGCTCTGCTCTGCCCTGCAGACCCCTCCCAACACACGGCACTGCCCAGGGTCAGCTCTGCCTGTGCAGGCTCTGATGGCAACATCGCAGCAACCCTAAGGAGACTGGAAAAGCAACATTGATGCAGCCTATGAGGGACCCTGTACTGATTTCTGTCACTGACTGCAATTTCCCATCTAAGGAACTCAGAGCAGTAGATTTAAAAAGCAGAATTTTCCCTCTTGTGTAGAACTTGCCTCACTGTGCTCCCTGTGTAATCTACCTAGAAATATTCTGGAGTTAAATGTCATGCTGGGAGCAGTCCTGAACAATGCAGCATCCTCACCACACAAGGGGAACATTTCCAAGCCTCACCAGCTGTCTCCTTCCACCCACACCTTGTCCCCCAGTGTTGGGAACAGCTTCCAGGGCTGGCTGAGAGCTGTCCCTGGCAGGCAGCAGAGTCCCTGCCCCAGCACAGCACCCTGGGCTGCAGGACCCTGCTCTGCACCACAGCCCTGGGCACCCCTGGCTGCTCTACACAAGAGATCATCAGAGAATGTACTCACACAGTCTGCAGGCATTGGGATGTTGCAGCTTTAGGAGATCAGTGCAGGAGCTGCAGCTGCATTGTCCTGCAGCCAGAGGCTTCCTGTATCAAGGGCTGGGAATGATTCTGTCCCAGTCACTTCTGAGCATCTTCCCAGCCCTGACTGATTGAAGCTCTCTGTGCCTCTGTGCTGTGCCTGGGGAGGCTGCAGGCAGTGCCCCATCCCTGCTTGGCTGGGAAAAGAGCTGCTCCTGAAGAGAAATGTGTTTTTGAAGCTCTTCTTGGTTGCCAGGATCACCTTCTGTGTAGGGAGCCCAGCCCAGCTCAGCAGCACAGATACAGCACAAGGATTTTAATGACCCTCTTGGGGTTTGTGCTGAGGCCCTGAACATCAGTCCCTGAGAGGGAGATGAAGAAACCTCTCAAGAACTCCAAGTCAGAATCAAACTCCAAAGTTTCCTGAAGTTTTAATGGGTGCCACTGAGGGACCCAACAGAGAAAGTGTTCCCAGGTTCTCATCAGAGCAGCAAATTGGAGGCAGAGATGACAGGTGGGGACAAAGAGAAGCCAAGTCTTGGTGCCCTAGGGCATAGCAGGGTCTGTGCCACCAAGGGCTGGCAGGAGACACCTTGTCCTGAGCCACTGGGGCCTCCTGGCACAGCCCCAGCAAGGCTGGCCACTGTCACCTCTTGTCCTGCCCTCAGCATCCCCCCACATCCCAGTGGCCTCAGGGATCTGCTGGGATGACTCCCTGGGGAGCCTTGGTCAGGAATGGCCCTGGGGACTCCTTCATGATGCCAGGGACTGCAGGTTTTTCAGAGCACTTTGGGTTTTGCTTTTGCCTTGGAGTCTCTGAGAGCTTTCTGTAATCAGGGCCTCCAATTATCTGCTTTAATTAGTCCCTTGAGAGTCTTTGTAAGTAACAACACTCTGTGGAGCTCATAATGGTTCAAGGTAGGTTGGCTTTTTAAGGTACTTTCCTTTTCCTTTCTTCTCTGAGTCTCTGAGAGATTTTTGGTAATCCTGGTGTCCAGTTCTCTCCTCCAATGTGTCCATGAGGAGCCTGTGCTGGGGATGGACCTCAGTGGGACCCATTGATGCTTTGAGACATTTTGGGTTCTTCTGATTGAAGTCCTGGAAAGGTTTGGGCAATCTCCTTTCAGGCCATGAGGTTCAAGGGCTCAGCACCAAATGCACCACTGGGCTGATTGGGATCAAGGATGTCCTGGCAAACCATGGCTCTGCCTTGATTTCTCTCTGGTCTGGTGCCATTCATTAAGAAGATTTTCAAATCCAGTTATGGAGAAATATTTCCAAGAGATTCTAAGAAATATCCATTCCTATTTTGAAGAGTGTATTTTATTACTGTTCTGTTTAGAGCAGATGTGATTGTAGCATTCTGTGATTGATGTTGATGCATGGTCTCTCCTCAGGAGGTCTGGCCTGGTCACAGAAGCTGTGTCTTGAGGCCTGAGCCAGTGTGGACAACCTTGCTCCACATTGCCCAACCCCATCCTGTCTGTCCTCACTCACCTGGGACCTGCTTTGCTTGGAGAATTGGCTGCACTCAGGCCAAAACGAATTTACCCTCCCCCATTTTTTTTTAATTCTGAAGCAATCTAAAACTCCTGAATTTCCTCAGTGAAAACAGACACCTTCTCTTCGTGTCTGCCAGCCAGGGTGCGACCAAGGAGGTTCCCCTTTCCCAACTCTGAATCCTGTATGGAATGTTCGAGACCTTTGGATTCCTTGGTTCCTTGAGACCCTGCAGTGTCACAAAGGCCCCTTGGTTCTATGTGGTTCAGTTCTGTCACAATGGAGATTTAGGTCCATGGGGTCCCACGGTGTCACAATACTCTCTTGGGTTCCATGAGTCCTTGATCTGTCACAATGGACTTTTGTTCCTTGAGGTTCCATACTCTCAGCAATGGTCTCTGTAGTTCCAGAGTGTCACAATGGACTCTTGGTTCCATGTGGCCCCACAGTGTCACCGTGGTCTCCTTGGTTCCACAAGGCCGTGCAGTGTCACAGTGGCTCACAGGTTCCATGAGGCCCCACAATGTCACAGTGGCCCCTTGGTCCCATGAGTTTCCCCAGTGTCACAATGGTTCCTTGGCTCCACGTGGCCCAGGTGTCTCACAATGGACTCTTGGTTCCGTGGGGCCCCGCAGTGTCACAGGGGTTTCCTTGGTTCTGTAGGGTCACACTGGACACTGCAGCACCCCCTGCTGGCCGGGAGGACCTGGCACTGTGTGAGCACCTCCTGGTGGATGACCCCTGCAACTGTGAGTGGCTTGTACTGGTTTATAATGGTTTGTGCTGGGATGGGGTGCTGGGGTGTTAGTGGTTTGTACTGGGTTCCAATGAGAAAGGGAGAAGGGGTGTGTGAGTGCCCCCTGCTTACTGGGAGGACCTAGTGGCCGACTGTGAGTTATACTGGGTTATACAGGTTTATACTGGGATGGGGTGCTGGGGATGAGTGGGTTGTAGTGGTTTATACTGGGTTATACTGGGATAGTCTGGATTTTACTGGGTTAAACTGGGGTGTACTGGATTATACTGGGAGGGGTCTTGGGGACGCTTGGCACTCCACTGGGAACAACTTCTGGGGATGCTGGCCTTACTGATTTATACTGGGAGCTGCCACCATGGGCTCAGGGGCACAGGGGCTCAGGGGTGCCCCGCAGTGCTCACTGGTTTATACTGGTGCCTTCCCAGTGTAAACCTGGGAGCCCCAGGACCACACTAGGAGCCCCTAGACTACACTGAGAATGGGTTTGGGTGCATGAGACCTTACTGGTTTATACTGGGAGCTGCTGCCACAGGCCTCAGGAGCTCAGGAGTGGCTCCAAGCGATTAATGGTTTATACTGGTGCCTTCCCAGTCCATACCTGGGAACACTGGTAGGCACTTGCAGCAAGGCAGGACATCAAGGCTGACCTAGCCTTCACCAGGGCCCTGCTGAGCCACAACTTCTCCAACTTCTTGGCCTGGCAACACTGCATGGGGCTGCTGATGCCCACCAGGAACTACGGCAAGGGCACTGCCCCCTGGAAGGCTGAAGGAAGGTGAGGGATTCCCCAAAAAATCTCCAACAACTTTGCAGGATCCCCAAAATATTCCAGCCCCTTCCTCACCTAAAGTGGGAGCTGGTCGGTTCTGTCAGGTTGAGTGCGTAGACCTGGTTTCCCTAAATCCCCATTGACTTCAATGGGTATACCTGAACTCCTGGATACCTGGGTGCCCCCATTGAGATATTGGGGTTTCCCCCACTGCTTCCCTGATATTTTGGGGTGCCTCCTTTGCCCACCCCAGAGCTAGAGCTGCTACAGAATACCATCTTCACCAACCCCATGCACCAAAGCACCTGGCTGTACCTGCACTGCATCCTCTCCTGAGGTAACTCAGGGCTCCCTCCCACCCCTGATGTCCTCACCTGGTGTTTTGGGGTACCCCTGAATGTTGGGGTGCCCCCCAACAGCCCCACAACTGCCAAGGGTCATCTGTGTCCACATCGACTGGGAGGTCGGAGGCCATCATCTTCTCCTGGCCTGTCACGGTGAGTCAGGGCACTTGCATGCCCCAAAAATTACCTGGATATCCCTGAAAATTATCAGGGTACACCTGGATACTGCCCAAAATCACCTGGATCGCCCTCAACAATCACCAGACTACACCTGGTTATCCCCAAAAAGTCACCTGGATACCCTCAGAAATCACCAGGATATTCTTGGTTACCCCTTGGATTCCTGGACTACCAAAAGGTCCTGGGGCCCCTAAAAACATCCTCTTTGCTTTGATTGGGTAGGCCTGGTGCCCCTAAACCCCATTGCCTTTAAAGGGTAGCCCTGCTGTCCCTAAATTCCTATTGACTTCAATGGGTTAGACCTGGAGTCCTGTTTATCTCCATTTATCTCTACAAATCCCTCCCAGTGGCCTCACTTTTGCTTCAGTGCTCCCAATCACCCCAGTGTCCTCCCTTAACCCTTTCCAGTGCTCCCAGTTTAAAGAGTAACTCTTCCCAATCAAGCCCTATCAATGAGTAGACGTGGTGTCCCTAAATCCCTATTGACTTCACAAGGGTAGACCTGGTGTCCTTCAATCCCTTTTTACTTCAGCGGGCAGAGCTGATGTCCAACATTTATGGTGCTAAAAATCCCAATTTTGAGTTCAAAATTCCCAGATTTCAGGCTGAAAATGAACATTTCTGGGCTTACCTGGAGGCACAACTCCAACATGGACAGCAGGTGAAGGATCTGGGATTCAGGATTGGCCTCCAGGAATTCATCCAGGACTACCACAGCATCAGCACTGCAATCCTGGAGCTGAAATTCCCAGAATTCAGCCCAAGATTTCTCCCAAATTCACACAAATTTCTCCATTTTAGGACCAAATTTCCTCAAAATCCCCACTGACATTAATGGATAAACCAGGTGTCCCTAAATCCCTATTGACTTTAATGGGATACACCTGGTGTCCATAAGTCCCTATTGATTTCATTAGTCATGTCTGAGGTCAAAAAATGTGCATTGGGAGATTGATATTACAAGAGATGGGGCAACTGAGAGACGTTGTCAAAGATGGTTTATGGCCTCATGGTGTCAGTCTCATAGAAGGGTGAGACATTAAAGGTGTTACATCCAACACCAAACTATCAAAAGCCTCCTCATTCCTAGTTACAATGCCTTATGTTAGTTTTTAGCCAATCAAATACTTGTGTGAAGTTTGCCAGCATCCTTTTACACCAATCATTAATTGCTTTCCTTCTCATGGCTTTGCAGTAATGTGTCATTTTTCAACCAATCCTATAACACTTCACAAACCTACATTGATATATCTTAAACTTCTAATTAACTGTATAACAGGTTCTATTGCTAAGTTTTACAATCTTTTACTATTTTACTTAACATACTGCTTTCCTTACATAATGCATATTTCTGTTTGCTTAAAACATATTTCTACTTAAACTAAAAACTTATATTATTGTTTTATATCTGTTTTACTTTGAATGCTCTGATTGTCCAAGATTTCTCCAAGGTCTTGGGTCAAACCTTGGATCCATTTCAATCTCTGAGCCTGTATGCACAAGGCCCTGAGAGCTCTCTGTGCCCGCATTTCCCACACCACCTGTCATCTCTGCCTCCGATTTCCTGCTCTCACTGGAACCTGGGGACACTTTCTCAGTTGTGTCCCTCAGTGAGACCCATGAACAATATCAGAAATTTTGGAGTTCGAATAATACTTAATTCTTCAGAGGTTTCCTTGAAAGCAACGGTTCTGACTTGCTTTCCATCTGGTCTGATCCAATTCTTTCAGAAGATTTTCAACTCCAGTTATGGAGAAATATGACAATGACCTCCTTAGAAATATCCATTCCAATTGTGAAGCATGTATTTTATTACTGTTCTCTTTAGAGCAGAGGTGATTGCAGCATTCTGTGATTGATATTTGTGAGCAATGGATTTGTAAAGGATTCTCAAAGCCTGACTGAAAGCTCACACAGTCTTGTACATCTGGATGCAAACTCTGAGATAAGGTGTGCTGACTCAGAATGGCCCTGGAATAGAGAAGACATTGCTGAGAGGGAGATTGAACTAGAAACAAGTTTCAAACAATGGCCTTGCAAAAAGATCAGATATTTTGGAGAATTAGAACTGTTAAATATGCATTCTGGCAAGATCGTGTGTTGTAAAATAATAGATGATTGGTATTAGAATTATTAGCACCATTGTGTGGCAAAAGAGAATAGGCTAAGAAATATTTCTAAGGTTTTATAATGAGGAAATAAGTTGGCTTCAGATAGAATGGCATGGAGTTTTACACCTCTTATGTTTCACCCTTCAAGGAGACTGAAAATGGAAAAAAATCTTTTTTAAAAAGTGCCTCTCAGTTTCCCCATCTCTGTAGAGCTGGGATATTTCAACAGTGCTGAGTCCCTGGACATCAGTCCCTGAGAGGGACCTGAAGGAAAACTTCTCAGAAGTCAAAATCATATTCAAACTCCAAAGTTTCTTGAAGTTTTAATGGATTCCACTGAGGGACACGACTCAGAAAGTGTCCCCAGGTTCCAGTTAGTGCAGAACACTGGAGGCACTGATGACAGGTGGGGACAATCAAGGGAAAGGTGTCTCTGATGCTGAACAAACCTGGATGTGTTTCAGTAATGCAAAGGGCCAAGGGCTGAGCCCCAGCCCCTGACAAGGCAGATCCTGTCCCTCCCTCATTGCTCAGGGCTCTTCCCGGGCCACTGGGCTCTGGGCATGTGCAATGCCAAGGGCAGCACCATGGGGCGGCCCCTGCCAGGCTGCTGAGCAGGGACAAGGAGGCAATGAGGCCCCAGCACAGCAAGGCTCACTTGTCCCCTGCTGGCCTCAGGCCCAGGGCCAGCCTGCATGGCCCAAGTGCTGCAGGAGTTGGCTGTGTCAGGGCCTTTCAGCTGCTGCCCATCCCTGTGCCCTCTGCAGCCCAGGCTGTCCTACGGTGTCCATGCCCTGCGCCTCTGTCCCTGCAGGCTGTCGTCATCCCCCGGCTGCCCCACCTCGCTGGCCCCTTCCTTTGCTGACAGCTCTGCCTCCTGCCTGCCTCTGCCTGCACACACAAAGCCTTGGCCTTGATGTCAAAAGGTTTCAGTCAATTTTTACTCTGTTTGGACTTTCATTAGAGAAACGAGGCCTTGAGGCACTGTTTTCCTGGCAGGGATGGTTGTAAAAGAAAATGACAGCTGGCTCAAGAATGCAGTGATAGAAAAAGCAAGAAGTGAACTGGGAGCTTGGGGTTGATTTTATGGTAATGGATAAATTGTAATACACATGTAGCAGTTGTACATGAGCAACATGCTTTTAGCATCACATGTCTATGTAAGGTTTAGTGTTTTCCCCTGCTGGACCTCAGGCCTGAATAAATGATGCCCTCTTCAACACCAAATTAGTGTTCAGGAGTCTTATTCTGATATTTTGGAGATTTTGTGACAGCGGGGCCTCACTGAATCAAGGAGTCAACTGTGACACTACGGAACCTCAAGAAACAAAGGGGCTTTTTGATACTCTGGGAGCTCATGGAACCAAAATCCATTGTGACACAATGGGGCCACATGGAACCAAAGGCCCACTGTTTTACTGCAGATCCAAGGAGGCCCTGGTGACACTGTGGAACCTCCTGCAACCATGGGTGCATTATGACACTGCAGAACTGTTGCTGAGAGTACTGAAAGCTCATGGAACCAGAAGTTCATTGTGACCAAAAGACCATTGTGACACTGAGAAACCTCTTGGCACCGAGAGTCCGTTATTACACTGTGGGGACTCATGAAACCAAACATTCATTGTGACACTGCAGGCCCTCATGGAACAATGGAGACTACTATGAAACAGAATCAGAGAATGAATGAGGTTGGTAAAGTCCTTTGAGATTCTCAAGTCCAACCTATGACCTAACATCACCTCATCAACTAATCCATGGCTCTGAGTGCCATATCCAAGGTTGGTTTTTTAATGCCTCCAGGGATGGTGACTCCAGCACCTCCCTGGGCAGAAGATTCCAGTGCCCAATCACCCTTTCAGTGAAGAATTTTTTCCCGATATCAAACCTAATCTGTCCTTGGCTCATCTTCAGACTGTGTCCTCTCATTCTGTCAGGTGCTGCCTGGGACAAGAGACCGACCCCCACCTGACTACAGCCTCTGTTCAGGTGGTTGTAGAGAGTCTCCCTGGAGACCATTGTAGCCATTGGGGCCATTGTAGCACAGCAGGGCCTCATGGAATCAAGGGGAGCACAGTGACAGTGTGGGGCTGCATGGGACAAAGGGGCCATTCTGACACCGTGGAACCAAGGAGAACTTTGTTGCACTACAGGGCATCATGGTACAAAGGAGACCAGTTTTACAGTTTGAGGCTTTCTGAAACTAAAGGGCCATCGTGGCATTTTGGGGCATTTTGGAAACAGGGGGATCCTAGTGACACTGTGGGGTCTCATGGAATCAATGGTCTGTTGTGACACTGCAGGGCCTTATGGAATCATGGAGACTATTCTGACACTACAGGTGATGCCTTGGAGTGGCTATCTGGAACAGAGGCTAGACAAGGTTAAGGGAATAAAGTGGGTATTTATTAAAGGCCTTCAATAGATTCACCTTGGACAGTCAAAAGCCTCCCAAAGGCTACACCCAAGATGGACAGGGGTGACAAGTTTTTCAGATAGATTTAAGTTTGGTCTGTTTGCATATCAGGGGTTAATCCTCCAATTACAGCTTCAGGTATTGAAGTCATATTCCCCCAGTTTGCTTCCTCTCCCCAATTTACTTTTGTTTATACTTTTCAGAGCCTGAGGCTTTAAAATGTCCTTGAGTTTCAGGCCTAGAGGAATTGTTTTGTCTGACCTAAATGTAAAGAAAGTTAACTAACACATTATATGGAGTTTAGAGTTATGCCAAAATGCAGTACAGGATTTCAAAAATATAGAGGCTAAAATCTTAAAGGCATCATAGGCCTCACTGATCCAAGGGGCCACTGTGACACTTTGTGGCCCCATGGAACCAAGGAGTCCATTGTGACACTGCAAGGCCTCATGGAAGCAAGGAACCATTGTGACACTATGGGGTCTTGTGGGGATAAGGGGTGACTGTGTCACTGTGTGGCACCGTTGAACCAAGGAGTCCATTGTGACACTACAGGGCCCCATGGAACTGAGAATTCATGGAACAGTGCAGCATCCCATGGAAATAAAGGAATCCTTTGTGACACTGCGGGGCCTCATGGAATCCTGGAGGCCATGATGACACTTTGAGGCCTTGTTGAATCAAGGGGCTCTGCAGGGACTCATGGAACCAATGAACTCTTTTGCCATTGTGAGTCCCCAGGGAACCAAGGGTCCATTGGGATACTGTGGCACAAAGGAGACCCCTGTTACACTGCAAGGGCTCATGGAAATAAGGGACCATTGTGACACTGTGGAGTCCCAAGGAAACAAGAGTCCAGTGTGACACATCTGGGCCTCCTGGAACCAGTGTGACACTGCAGGGCCCCATGGAAACAAGGGAACAGGTAACAGGTCTAGTGGTTTGGCCTGACTGGTCCAAATGACCTTGGCATGTTGAGGTTCTCTTCTCATATGCCCCTGAAACACTGGGGCTCTGGGCTTTCCTTCAAATGGAAAATAATTGTCCTTCTCATTCAATCATCCATAGCCAAAATGGGATTTCCCCTCCAAAATTCCCAATATCCAGGGATTGCTCCCAGACAAAAGCTGTGATTTCCAACAAGTCTTGCTGCCCTTGTCTTCCTGAGGGCCAGCTCTCACCCTGCCTTCAAACACTGGGACTCGCTGTATTCCTTCCTATGGAAAAGAACGTTTCTTCCTGCACAGGCACTCATGGTCATATTTGGAACTTTTCCTCCAAAATTCCTATCTGCAAGGAATAAAAGCTGCCAGGACACTGAGGTCTGGTTGGCCTTAGCCTCTGCTGGCCATCTCTATTCTACACTGAAACACTGGGGCTCTGTGCTTTCCATCCTATGGAAAAAACCAAAATCCTTCTCCTGGCACTCATGGCTGAAATTGCGATTCCAGCTCCAAAAGTCCTAGATCCCAAGATTGCTCCTACACAAAAGCTGCCATTGCAGACAGGTCTGGCTGACTTTGGCCTTTCGTGACTGCAGTTCATCAGCCCCTGAAACACTGGAGCTCTGTGGTTCCCTTCCTGTGGAGACCATGGGGACACTGTGGGGCCCCATGGAACCATGGAGACCATTGTGACACTTGGAGGCCTTCTGAAATGAAGGGGCCACTGTGACACTGTGGGACCCCATGGAACCAAAGGGCCATTGTGACCCTGCAGGGCCTCATGGAAGCAAGGGGAGATGGAACAGATCTGCATGGTTTCCCTTCCTGGGGGCCACCTGACAGGTCTGGCTGATCTTGGAATGTTGAGGGTTGCCTTTCATCAGACCCTGGAGCACTGGGTCTTCCCAGGTGCCCAAGGCTGAAATTGGTACTCTCTCTAAAAAATTCCCTTTATGCAAGGGTTCTCCCAGACAAAAGTTGCCAGGACAGGATGGAGAGCTCTGGATGGCCTTTCCCACTGGTGGTCACCTCTCATCTCAAGGAAGGTCTAAGGAAAGTATTTGAACAGGTTTGACTACTGGAATATCAATGATTCTCTCATCTACTGAAAAGCTCAGATGCTCTTCAGATCATATATATATTTTTTTCTCATTGTGGATTATGCACAAAATATTATTTTTTAATTATTATTATGTATAATTTTTATATTATTTTTATATTAAAATATATTGAATATATTTTAATTTTTAATATTTCATAAAAATAAAAAAATATTATTCATATCACTATCCTGTGTTATCTGACACAAAACACCTCCTCTACATATGGATGCAGGTCACCTGTAGTAGCAAAAACACTAAAGAATCCAGCAGGAATTATTTGTCTCTGCTCCCAGCTGTCACATCTCCTCTGGAGCTGCAGGTGCAGCCCCAGCACTTGGCAGGGCTCAAGGGGTCACAAGCTCAGCTCCCACACAGAGACCTTGCAGACCCTGGGGTGCCCCTTTCAGCCTCCCTGCCCAGAGCCTTTCTGCAACCTTCCCCCTGGAGCTGCTGCTTCCCTGCAGCCCCGGCCATGGACAGCAGCAGAACCTGGTGTATCCTGAGCAGCAGGGCCAGCTCAGGGCCCTGTGGGGAGCAGGGGCTGGGCCAGCAGGACAAGCCAGCCCGGCCAGGCAGGACACGCTCAGCTGGGGAAAGGGATGTGCAGGGAGAGGAGCAAGGGAGCGTTTCTGTGTCTGCAGGGAGGAATGCAGAGGAAGCTGCTGCTGCTGCAGGCACCAGCTCTGGCCAGGCCCCTCTGTCTCCTGCCCAGGGCTGCTCTGCTGGCCTGGGGAGAGACAGGGGCTGGCACTGAGCAGGCAGAGGCAGCCTGTGCTGGGCATCTCCTGGAGCCAGGACCAGCAGTTCTGCACTGTCCCTGAGCTCCATTTCCCCTGCCATGGGGAGCTCCAGCCCTGGGGCTGCTGTGGAGGCTGAGCTCCCTCTCTGCCCCTCAGCAGCTGCTGAGCCCTTCAAGGGGCCAGGGCTGTGGGGTGAGTGCCCCCAGTGCTGGAGCACCCCAGAGCAGGCACTGCCATGGGGCTCAGCCAGAATGGGCTGGGCTGGGTGAGGGCAGGGGAAGTGGGCAGAGCTGGGCAGAAGCTGGTCTAGACTGAGAAGTGCCCAGGAGATAAAACCCACTCGTGTCAGCTGAGCTGTGTGACTCTGCAGGGCCAGGACACGTTCCAGCAGGTGTGTGCTGCTGTGCCAGTGCCTGGCAGGGATCTCACACAGGCAGGTGCAGCACTGAGGAGCTTGGTCTGTGGCCTTGGTGGCATGGCCAGTGTGAGAAGGTGCCCCAGGGCTTTGAGCATCCCTCCAGCCTCTTCCATCAGCCACTTCCAGACCTGGGCACTCTCCCCACTTTTTTGGTCTGTTTGTTCTGTGCTTATCTCCTTCCTCCTGCCGATTTCAGCACTGCTCTAGGGGCAGCATCAGCCCTGCCCGGGCTCCCTCCTCACCCAGCCCTTGGCAGAGCCCAGAGCAGGGCTCTCTGTGAACCCTGGCACGGGATGTGGGTGCTGGGACTGGACACTGAGGTGTGGAGTGGACACTCTGGTGGGGAACATTTGCCCACCCAAAACACTCCCTGTGCTGTGCTGTGTCTGATGAGGGGATGTGGGGTCTGTGCTGGCCAGGGGGACTGTGCTGCCCCAGGGACAAATGACAGGCATGAGCCACAGCACAACGACCAGGAGGTGGAAGTGAGGACAAAGTCCAGAGGAGGAATTCAGAAATCTGCCCTGAGCGTGTGTTCATGTGTTTAGGAAAGGCAAAGCTCAGCTGGAGCTGATGGAGGCTGCAGGCAACATCCAGAGCAAAGTCAATTTATTGCTGTGTTGGAATTCAAAATGCAAGGGTCTGTAAGGCAAGGCATAGAACTAAACACAAGTTTAGCTTTAGAATTTAAGATCTAGAAGAAATAAAGGTACTTACAAAGGGAAGAAGAAGTTTCAGAGTGCAGCCATGTAAGTTTGTGTGTTGGGATATAATTGGCTAAGAAAGTTCACTCTGTGGTATGAGTCAGTAAAACGAAATATCTTAGTATTGAATTAGAAACCTAAATATCTCTGTTGACAGTGCTTTATTGGTTAATAAAACCTTAAAAGGCCTTGTAACCATAAGTCTTGTGACTTCTAAGCCATGCTGTGACCATTTGTAAGAAAAACTTACCATTTCTGCCTGGATAGAAAATAAAAAAAATAAATAAATCACACTTTCTAAAGGAACCGTCCCTTCTCTCTGCTTCATTTGGAAAAGCAAAAAACCCCACCAAAAATTACAACATAAAAAAATACGGCCACACTTTAAAAATATATAATAAATACAATGAACACACATTCTGAAAATATAACGTAAAAACAACAAACCAGCACCTGGAGACAATTTCTTTGTCATGTCCCTCAGTGGGACCCATTAGAACTTCAGGAAACTTTGGACTTTGAATATGACTTTGAGTTCTTGAGAGGTTCTTTTCCTGTTCTAATTCAATCCATGGGAAACCTCCTTCACATTTATTAGTAGGACTCATTAAAATAAGAGAAACTTTGGAGTTTGAATCTGACTTTGAATTCTTGAGAGGTTTCTTCAACTCCCTTTCAGGGACTGATGTTCAGGGACTCAGCCCCAACACCGAGAGGGTCATTAAAGTCCTTGTGCTGTGTCTGTGCTGCTGAGCTGGGCTGGGCTCCTGGCAAAGGCAGCACTGCAGAGAGAGAGCCAATATTTCGAAAATATTATTTGGAGCTCCTTGGCAGCACCAAATGCACACAGGGGCTTATTGGGATCAAGCAAGTCCTGACAAACCATGTCTCTGCCTTGATTTCCCTCTGGTCTGGTGCAGTTCATTGGGAAGGTTTTCAACTCCAGATATGGAGAAATATTTCAAAGAGTTTCTAAGAAATATCCATTCCTATTTTCAAGGGTGTATTTTATTACTGTTCTCTTCAGAGCAGAGGTGATTGCAGCATTCTGTGATTGATGTTGATCCAGGGTCTCTCCTCAGGAGGTCTGGCAAGGACGAGTTTCCTTTCTTTGTCAGAGCCACTTCGGGGACTACAGCTCCCATGATGCTTCGCAGTTGCCATAGAGTGCTATTCGAGCCGTGACTTCATCTCCCATCATGCACTGCGCCCCACCGAGAGACATTGCAGCTGCACCTACAACTCCCATGATGCTCCACGGCTCTATCAAACCATATTATACCCACGCCTACAACTCCCATCATCCCCTGCACCCCCGAGAGCCCCGTTAGAGCCCCCCAAGTGCCCGCTTGGACCCCGAATGGCCCCAGATTCTCCTCCCTGACCTCCAAGTGCCCTCCTGGACCCCCAAGAGCTCCCCCAGGCCCTGAAGTGTCCATCACAATCTCTCAGTGCTCCTCCTAGTGCCCACTCAGGTCTCCCAAGTTTCTTCCGGACTCTCAAGTTCTGTCTAAAATCCCTGCCTAGACTGAAAACTGCCTCAAATGTACCCCAGAAATGTCTCCATGAATCCCAAATGGGTACCTTTTATAAGGTCTGAGAAAATGATTAAAAAGATGACAATGGTACTAAAATAGGAGAAATAATCATAAAGCTGGAGAAATACTTAGCCAGTAGTGGTCAATTATTAATGAAGGGAATTGTGTTACTTAGAACCAATGACCAAAAAAAATTTTGGTTGCCAAAAATGTATTGATTTTTTTACATAAATAAAAAATTAAGGTGTGATAAATGTGATCCGTACTAATTAATTTGTAACTATATTAGCAAAATTGTATTTAGATCAATAGAAGACAATTGTTACAGAGTGAGGGGGGACATGGATGAGACAGGACACAGGACATCTTCCAGATGTTGGGAGTCGAAGAAAGAGGTTGGAAGAAAGTCAAACAAGAATAGTAGAAGGACGTAGGTCTGACAAGCAGCATCTAGAAATAGAAAGTTTTGACCTTGAAATGGGCCAAAATGGGATGATTCCAAGCATGGGACTTAATTAGAGTCATGTTATGGAAAACATCTGCTCAGTCACACAGTGCACCTGAGCTACCTGCAGGTCACACCTCGGTCACTGATGAAGACGATGAGCCTTCATCGGAAATAAGACCCTCAAAAGGATGAGAGACCCCCTAACCCATTATAGAGCATGCACCGTACACACAGTGACGGAGATTTTAGGAATAGAAGGTAGGAGGAGTTTTCTAGGAACTTCTGTAGCCTACAGTATATAAGTGGGATTGTTAGCCTGGATGCTTTGGTACGTGAGGAATGGGAGCCCCTCCCTGTACCCCCGGTCAGTTTTGCTTATGCTTTATACGAACCTCAATTATACTAAATTACTTACTGCCAAATTTTGTATATTCTCAAATATATGCACTTTGATTGTTTCATCTCCAATACTTTAATTGTCATCTCCAATACTTTTGTTATGAATGATTTTCTTTTCTTTTTCCAATTAAACAAACAACAAAGATTAAAAGTAACAACAAATTTTTAATAGTAACAATTATAAATGAATACAATCAGAAGTATCAAAGGTGATTACAAAAATTATTGAAACTAAATACCATCCAAGTAAAGTATTACAATTGTATAATTTGGAATGGATAAAATTTGAGAGTAAGTGTTTTAGTATAATCGAGGTTCGTATAAAGCATAAGCAAAACCGACCGGGGATACGGGGAGTGGCTCGCCATTCCTCACGTACCAAAGCATCCAGGCTAACAATCCCACTTATATACTGTAGGCTACAAAAGTTTCTAGAAAGCTCCTCCTAGTTTCTATTCCTAAGATCTACGTAACTATACTGCACGGCGCATGCTCTACTAATGGGTTGGGGGTCTCTTATCCTTTTGAGGGTCTTATTTCCGGTGAAGGTCCATCATCATCATCAGTGACCGAGGTGTGACCTGCAGGTAGCGCAGGCGCCCTGTGTGACTGAGCAGATGTTTTCCATAACATGATTTTAATTAAGTCCCATGCTTGTGATCATTCCATTTTTGACAGCTTCAAGGTTGAAGCTGTATTTCTAGATGCCGCTTATCAGACCTTCGTCCTTTGACTCTTCTTATCTGATTTTCTTCTAACCTCCTTCTTCGACTCCCAACATCTGGGAGATGTCTTTTATCCTGTCTCACCCATCTCCCCCCTTGTCACTCGGTAACAATAGTCTTTTATTGATCTAAATACAATTTTGTTAATATAGTTACAATTTAATTAGCACGAATCACATCACACTTTGATAGTATTCCTTTTATTACTATTTAAAAATTTACTATTAAGTTTAATCTTGTTGCTTGATAAATTGGAAAAATAGAACATCATTCATAACACCAGGTAAGCAGTGGTGGTCGAATAAACGTCCTTATCCCAATTCACAAACTCTGCGGAGACAGTCAGTCTCACAGATAACCGTCTGGTCCTTGTAGATAACCAGCAGTGAAATCTGGAAGTCTGGTCCTTGAGATTGGCAGCACTGATCAAACAAAGGCAGGAAGGGCTATCGGGAAGACTGATATTGCAAGCTGGTAGTCCATGCAACTTACTTGGAAAACATAACATAGCATAATATAACAAGATGATTTTAAACAGAACTATTTAATCATATAATTTCTTTTATCTAGTGTCCATGCTTCAGTTCAGAGCTTAGTATTCTGGTTTATACAAGCCCCAATGCTTTTGTGATTAACACGGATCTTTTATGGATGGTCCCAGGATGGAGGCAGAGGGGATGGAGCCGGCTGGGGTGGAGAAGGATGCCCCGAGAGTGGAGGGGGATGGGGATGGAGGCGGGGGAGATGAGGGTGGATCCAGGGCAAGGCAGGCACGGCCCGGAAGCGGATCCTGGCGGCGGCTCCTCCTCCCGGGGCAGCGCGGGCGGATGATCCTGGGGAGCGGCCGTGGGGTGCGGGACGGGACCGGGAGAACGGGGGGATAGCGGGGAACGGGGGGGATAGCGGGGATTGGGGGGATAGCGGGGAACGGGGGGATAGCGGGGATTGGGGGGAGAGCGGGGATTGGGGGGATAACGGGGATTGGGGGGGATAACGGGGATTGGGGGGATAGCGGGGAACGGGGGGGATAGCGGGGATTGGGGGGATAGCGGGGATTGGGGGGGATAGCGGGGATTGGGGGGGATAGCGGGGAACGGGGGGGATAGCGGGGATTGGGGGGATAGCGGGGATTGGGGGGGATAGCGGGGATTGGGGGGGATAGCGGGGATTGGGGGGGATAGCGGGGAACGGGGGGGATAGCGGGGATTGGGGGGGATAGCGATGATTGGGGGGATAACGGGGAACGGGGGGGATAGCGGGGAACGGGTGGGATAGCGGGGATTGGGGGGATAGCGGGGATTGGGGGGGATAGCGGGGATTGGGGGGATAGCGGGGAACGGGGGGGATAGCGGGGATTGGGGGGGGGATAGCGACGATTGGGGGGATAACGGGGAACGGGGGGGATAGCGGGGAACGGGGGGGATAGCGGGGAACGGGGGGATAGCGGGGAACGGGGGGATAGCGGGGATTGGGGGGATAGCGGGGAACGGGGGGATAGCGGGGAACGGGGCGATAGCGGGGATTGGGGGGATAGCGGGGAACGGGGGGGATCCTCTGTGTGGGTGCCGGTGCCGGGGCTGTGGAAGGAAGGGGAGGAGGAGGAGGAGGAGGCGCTGGCCGGCCCGGGATGAGCGCTGGCATGTATTATCTGAGGCGAGCTGATGTCTCTCACCGCTTTAGCTCTAGAATTACTCTGAGGCCCGGCCATCCCTCCCTCCCTCCCTCCCTCCGGCAGCGCAGCTTTTGCCCGCGGTGCCATCGAGTCCCCGGGCCGGGCTCTGAGCCCGGAGCTCTGCTCAGGCCGGCCCTAAAGCCGCAATGTTTTGTGCTTCCCGCAGGTGTGTGGTTAAAGCCGGGACATTCCAGGCCCGGTGTCTGATGCAGCGTTTTGGAGAGTGCCCAGAGCTGCAGGTGCCAGTGGCACAGGTGAGGTTTGGGGTGACCCAGGCGCTCCCAAGGCTTTGGATGTGCAGCCCCTGGGAAGGCTCCCTGTGCCTGTGCTGGGCTCCTGTCAGCTCCCCAGGCATGGGTTTGTGGGCAGGGAAAGGAAAGGAGCCAGGGCCTCGTGTTCATCTGGGTCCTTTTGTATCTAAAGTCCAGATTTGGCTTCTGGTGCTGTATTTTCTACTGCAATTTAAACATTCTGTTTTTAATAAAACTATTTTTGGTGTCGTTTTCGTGTCCCTGGAGACACAATGGTCATCGTGTGGGGAGGAGGGAGAGCTCAGGAAGGAGAAAGGATGGGGGAAAGGTGCTTGTAATTTTACTTCTCAATGTCCTCTGATTTTTTGGGCAATAACTTCAGGTCATTCTCCTCCATGGAGTGTGTTTGGCCAGTGATCAGGGCGAGGTTTCTCCCCGTTCTTATCCCAGGGCAGGAGCCTTTCAGCGTGGGCTCTGTGCCACTGGGTGGCCTCGTGGTTTTCTGTCTCTTGTGATCGCTGTGTGCATCTCCAGGGAGGCAAACGAGGCCATGCTGAGCCTCGAGATGCAAAATGTTCCCATTTGCCACGGAAATGTTCGTGTTGGCCAGGCTGGGGACATCTCAGCATGTCCAGGGCCGGTGAGGGATGGGGTCCAGCACTCCAAGTGACGCTGGGACCAGAACCACAAGGACCATTTGGAGCCACACTTGACCCTGTGGATGAGCTTGACCTCAGCCTGACGCTGCTTCACCCCAGGACAGGAGAGCCACCATCAGCTTTTATTACCCACCCATAAAAGCTTCACCTTTGAACCTCCCCAAATCCCATCTGGGACCCCCCCAGGGGACCCCCCCAAACTCTGGGACCCCCCTCCAGCCCCCTCAGCCACGCTGTGGCCGCAGCTTCATCTCAGTGAAGGGGATGGAGACGTTGAAGCCTTTCCAGGGGAACCAGTGGATGCCCTGTGGGGGAGCTGGGGGGTCAGAACCCTTGGAGAGTTCCAGAGACCCCCATAAATCCCCATAGAGACCCCACAGTCGCTCCCCAGATTCCTATGGGCACTCATGGACCCTTAGGGATCCCCATAGACACCCCAGAGACCACAGAGATCCCCACAGGCCCTACAGGACCACACAGGCCCTATAGATCCCACAGACCCTTTTTCCACAGGGCCCTATGGAACCCTATGGACTCCCACAGACCCCTATGGACCCTCAGAGAGCCCCATGGACCCTCCCAAAGATTCCCTCATACACCCCCAGACCCCTCCATAGTCCTATAGCCCACCCTAGACCTCCCCTAGCCCCCCTTAAAATACCCAAAGCCCCTTGCAAAGCCCCCCCAGATCCCCTCCAGACTCCCCCAAAATCTCCTCCAGACTCCCCCCAAATCTTCTCCAGACCCCACAAATACCCCCCATATTTCCCCATACCCCCTTATATCCCCTCGAGACCCCCTGAAATCCCCCCCAGACCGGCCCAATCCCCCACCCCGTGCCCCCCCGGCCCAGGTGGGTACCTGGTGGTCCCGGGGGTCCCGTAGAGCCCGTTCAGGTTGGCACAGTGGCAGTTTCGGTACCACCAGGCTCCCCCGGAGGCCGCGGGGTGGGGGGGGTGGTGGGGGCGGCCCGAGGGGTCCCGAGGGTCCCGGGAGTCCCGGTCCCGTGTGGAGAAGGGGCTGCCCGAGTGGTAGGAGAGGGCATCTCCTGTGGGGGGACATGTCAGGGACCCCCAAACTCAGCAGGAGCCACCAAAACCCACCCGAAACCCCAATACCCCCAGGGACCCCAAAACCCACCAGGGACCCCACAGACCCCTGTCAGCCAGTGAACCCCAAAACCCCCAAGGATCCCAAATCCCAGCAGGACCTCACAAAACTCCCCAACACCCCAGGGACCCCCAAACCCACCAGGGACTCCCAAAACAACCCAGGGACCCCAAAACCCACCAGGAACCACCAAAACTCAGCAGAAACCCCAAAATACCCCAAGGACCCCAAAACTTATCAGGCACCCCGAAATCCACCAGAAACCCCAAAACCACCAGGGACCCCCAGGGACCCCAAAACCCACCAGCGACCCCACAGTCCTCTGCCATCCAGTGAACCCCCGAACCCCCCATGGATCCCAAATCCCATCAGGACTCCCAAAAATTCCACCCCAAACCCCCCCGGAACCCCCCCCGGCCCCGGCGGTGCCGCTGAACGCTCCCACGCGGAGCCGGTACCGCTCCTGGGCGCTGCCCACGGCCAAGTCGCGATAGATCGCCAAGGCCGAGTCGCGACCGGCCCGCAGCTCCACGCGCAGCTCCGTGGGGGTCGCGGCCGTCGGCTCGTGCAGCGCCTCGTTCCCTGCACCCCAAAAATCCTCCGGTACCCCCAGGACTCCTGCGGGGTCCCCTCGAGTTCCCCCGTCCCCCCCCCAATGCTCTCCCTGAAATATTGGGGACCCCCAAACTGCTGGGGACCCCAAAAATGCCCCATGAACTCCTGGAGACCCCCCAAATCCTTCCCGGACCCCAAAACCGGATCTGAATGTTTGGGACCCCAGAAGTGTCCCCTGATCTCCTGGAGAACCCCCAAATCCTTACCGGACCCCCAAACCGGATCTAAATATTTGGGGGAGACCCCAAACTCCTGGAGACCCCAAAAGTGAACTCCTGGAGACCTCCCTCAAATCCTTCCCGGACCCCAAAACCAGATCTGAATATTTGGGGAGACCCTCCCTGGATCCTACGAGTTCCCCTCTCGGACCCCTGGGGATTCCCCAAATTTTGGGGTCCCACCGAGTACCCCCTGCTGCCGCCCCAGGCTCTCCTCAAAGTTCCCCCAAACCCTGGCAGTGCCTCCCAGTCGCCCCAGATATTTTTATAGGTCCCCCCCAAAATCCCCAGGGCCCCCCAAAATCCCCAGGGCCCCCCGGCCGAGCCAGAATTCGCCGCTGACGTTGCCGAAGCCGCGGGCGTACGAGTCCCACCCCCTCCAAAACCCCAAAACCCCTCTGATCCCCCAAACCCCAATTTCCATCCCATAAACCCTAGAGAACCCTTCCAGTCCCTCTCAGTGCCCCCCAGTCCCCTCCCAGTGCCTTTCCAGCACCCCTCAACCTCTCCAATGCCCTCCAACACCCCCTGCGGGACCCCCCCAATTACCCCAAACCCCCTCATTTCCCCCCCATAAACCCTGTAGAGCCCCCACCCCCTCCCAGTATCCCAAAGTTCCCTCTCAGTGCCCCCCAGCACCCCTCAACCTCCCCAACACCCCCTGCAGGACCCCCAAGTGCCCCCAAACCCCCTCAGGACGCCCAAGTTGCCCCCACACCTCCAAATTTCCGCCCCAAAAACGCCATAAATCCTCCTCTAAACGCCTGTAGGACCCCCCAGCATTGCTCCCAGTGCTCCCAGTGCTCCCAGTCGCACCAGGCAGCCGCCGCCGTCCGTGTCCATGTCACAGAAGACGCGGAGGGGCCGGGCCGGGTCCCCCCCGAGGAAGATGAGGGTGTCCCGGGAGGGTCCCGGCCCGTTCCGCTGCTCCTCGGCGCAGTCCCGGGGATGGGGGTGCGGGAGTGGGGCTGGGGGGAGCATTGGGGTCACCTCAGGCACCCCAAAAAGTTTCTGGGAATTCAGGGGTGACCCCTCCCCAAAATGACACAGGCATCCCCCAATGCCTCCATTCGAAATTTGGGGGTCTGGGTGACACCCCCAGGATCTGAGACCCCCTCAGATGATCCAGGGCTGGAGCTGTCCCCCCAAAAGACACAGATCTCCCAAAAAAGCACCCAGGGGTACAGCTGTCCCCCCTCAAAGGACACAGACCCCCCCAAAAAGGGCCCCAAATAACCCCCAAATGACTCCCAAAATCCCAAATAACCCCCAGAAACCCCAAATAACCCCCAAAACCTCAAAATAACCCTCCAATCACTCCATAAACCCCAAATTACCCCCAAATAACCCCAAATAATCCCAAATTAACCCCCAAAACCACCCCAAAACCCCAAATAACCCCCAAATACCCCCCACTTCCCCCATTTTTGGGGGTCCAGATGCCCCTCCCTCCCCCATATCTCCCCCCAGTCACGAGTGTCAAAGGAGGCCTCCAGGGGGGCACTTTTGGAGTGTCCCCCTCGGCCCCACAGCCGCACCCCATAGCGCCCCACGGGCTCCAGCCCCCAGAGCTGCTGCGATGTCGCCTCGGGGGGCAGCCACAGGGTCTGGGAGGGCACGAGGGTTTTGGGGTACCCCAATGGGGACAGCGGGGTCCCCAGGGGGTGTATTGGGGTTTCAAAGGGATTATTGGGGTCCCCCACAGCTGTATTGGGGTGCCATTACCAAAGGAGGGTAATGGGAGACCCCGAGGTGTTATTGGGGTTCCCAGGGGGGTATTGGGGTCCCCCAGAGCTGTGTTGGGGTTCCCAGAGGGTCACTGGGGTCCCTCAAGGAGATACTGGGGTGCCATTACCAAAGGAGGGTAATGGGATACCCCGAGGTGTTACTGGGGTCCCAAGCAGATATTGGGGGACACCCGGGGGTTTTTAGGTTCCTTTTGGGGCGTCGTTACCTGCTGGGGCCCCCCGGGGGGGCCGTACTCCAGCTCGCAGCCATCGGGGGGGCCCGGGGGGGTCCCAGTGCAGCCGGGCACTGCGGGGTCACAGCGAGCCCACCCACAGGGTCCCTGGGCCACCTGGGGAAGGACACACTGCTGACATCTACAGCAGCCCCAAATCCCCTTCTGATACCCCAAAAATCACTGTGGTCACCCCAAACCCCCCACCCCCGCACCCCAAACCCTCCCATGGGCCCCCCAGCCCTGCCCTCACACCGTGCCCGATGGACATGGCCCAACTCCCCCAAATTTTCCCCCAAAGAACCCCCCAGTCACCCTCTGCCCCCAGTTTCCCCCAATGCCTGCCAGACCTGTTTCCTCCAGGACCTCCCAGTCCCCCGAGTTCTTCCCAGTTTCCCCCAGTCCTCTCCAGTCCCCAACTCCACCCCAATTCCCCCCTGACTCAGTTTCCCCTCATTCTCCAATTTCCTCCCCATTCCCAGTTCACCTCGATCTCCACCAGTCCCTTCAGTCCCCAGTTCCCTCCAGTTCCTCCCAGTTACCCCCAGGCCTCAGAGCCCTCAGTTGCCATCAGTTCACCCCAGTCTCCTGTTTCCCCCAGTTCTCCAAACCTCCCAGTTATCCCCAGTTCCTCCAGTTCCCCCAGTCCCCAGTTCCCTCCAGTTCCTCACAGGCCCAGTTCCCCCAGTTTCCCAAACCCCCCAGTTGTCCCAAGTTGTCCCCAATTCCTCCAGTTCCCCCAGTTCTCCTGCCAGTTGCTCCCAGTGCTACATTGCCCCTAATCTCCATTTTCCCCCAGTCCTCTGGCTACCCCCAGCTCCCAGTTTTCCCAGTTCTCCCAAGTACCCTCAGTCCCAGTTGCTCCCAGTCCCCCTCTAATCCCACTGTTCTCCCTGGTCCCTGAGCTGTCCCAATCCCCCTAAAACTGTTCCCAGTCACCCCAATAACGAATCCCTCATATTCCTCCAGTTTCCCCAAGTCCCTCCCAGTTCACCCCCAGTACCCCCCAAATCCTCCCCAGTGCCCAGTTTCCCCCAGTCTTTGCCAGTCCTCAGCTCCACCCCAGTTTGCCCCAGTTTGCCCCAGTTCCACGCAGTTTCAGCCAGGCCCCACATGACCCCAGACCCCATTTCCAACCTGTCCCCCTTAGCTTATCCCAGTTCCTCCCAGTCCCCAGGTGATCAGAGTCCCTCCAGGAGTTACACTCCCCCAAATCTCCACTCCCCTCCAATCCCTGCTCTCACTTTCCCCTGAATCCCCAAGTCCTCAGTGCCCTCCGAGCTGCCCCTGGGCCCCACTCCCAGCCCTGTCCCCACTCCACCTCCATTCCCAGAGGGGTCCTGGGGGAATCCCCGCAGCCCCTCACCAGTGGTGGCCTCACTGGAGACGTGGTCGCTCCTTTTGCCTCCCCTCAGCCCATAGAGGTGGAAGCGGTACCGGCAGGACGGGGACAGCCCCGGCACCGTCACCGAGCGGGACTCGCCATCGATGGGCAGGGCCTGGGGCTGGCCCTGGGCATCCCGGTACTGCAGCACAAAGGAGTCAAAGGAGCCCTCAGGGATGTTCCACTGCAGCTGCACAGAGTTGGGGCTGGCACTGGAGACCTTCAGCTCTCCTAGCACTGCCTGTGTCAAGGGGGCCTCAGATGGAGGGGCCTCAGTTTGGGGATGTGCAGTTTGGAGAACGTCAGCTCTGGGGGCCTCAGTGGAGGTGTCCATTGAGGGTGAGGGCAGATCCTCGGGGTCGGCTGCAGCAACAACAGAGAGGGGACACTGACGGGTGTGGGCATTGGTATGTCCATCCATTTGTCCGTCCATCATCCACCCAACTATCCATTATCCATCATGCACCATCTCCTCCCAGTCCCTTCTCACCATTCCCTCCTCACCCATCACTTAGCACCCAATGACCCCAGCCCATCCAATCAACCACTGACTCTTCCATGGACTTACTGACCAGCATCTGCCATCATCCACCATCTTCATCATCATCATAATCAACATTATCCATCATCCTGATTTCTCCAATATCCACCATCATCCATCCATCCATCCATCCATCCATCCATCCATCCATCCATCCATCCATCCATCATCCATCATCCCTCCATGCATTCATCCATCATTCATTCATCTGTCCATCCATCCATCATCCATCCATCCATCCATCCATCCATCCATCCATCCATCCATCATCCATCCATCCATCCATCCATCCATCCATCCATCCATCCATCCACACTTTCATCTCCTGGATCATTCATTCCAGTATCCATCATCCACAATCCCTTAGTCCAACCACATGGCTTTCAATGTGGCTTTTCCTACAACTGATTCATCAGCTTCTCCCTTTATTGGATCATTGAACAATCAAGCGATTGGATCTGTCAAAACACCTGCCCCAACACTCATCATCGTCATCGTCATCATCATCATTCATCCATCCTCCATCCATTATTCTTCCATCCTTTACCCATCCTTTTTCCTTCAACCAGTCCTTAAATTCATTCTCCTTAATTGCCCTCACCTCCCAAGCCTCACCCCAACACCCTTACCCTTACCCACGACACAAACCAGCCACAGGTTCAACCACACGTGCTCCCATCTGGCCACCTGTGTATTCATCACCAATCCATCCAAGGCACCCAGGAGCCCCTCATCCACTGATCCATCACCCCTCCATCCTCATCATCCAACACCCATTTGCCATCACTCCTACCCTGAGCTCCTTCCAATTCCTAAACTCTGAGATGTAGGATGGGGGGGAGCATAGTAGGGATGATGGATGAGATGGATGATGGATGATGGATGATGGATGAGATGGATGATGGATGAGATGGATGATGAATGATGGCTGATGGCTGATGAATGATGGATGATGGATGATGGATGATGAATGATGGATGATGGCTGATGGCTGATGAATGCTGGATGATGCCTGATGAATGATGGATGATGGATGATGGATGATGAATGATGGATGATGGATGATGGGTGATGGATGATGGATGATGGATGATGGGTGATGGATGTTAGATGGATGATGAAGGGATAATGGATGCTGATGATGGAGGATGACAGAGTCACTGTGTCATTAGAAGGGTCAATGATTGATGTGATGGTGCCAGTGTCAGTGTTTACTCAACCCAGGTGCTAATGGGATGGTGGAAAGGTGCTATTGGTGCAACCATGAAATGTGGGGAAGTATGGATGGAACTGGAATGGAGAGAGGATCAAAGTGTGGTGGAGACAGGATGTGTGGATGGAGAGAAGGAAGGAAGGAAGGAAGGAAGGAAGGAAGGAAGGAAGGAAGGAAGGAAGGAAGGAAGGAAGGAAGGAAGGAAGGAAGGAAGGAAGGAAGGAAGGAAGGAAGGAAGGAAGGAAGGAAGGAAGGAAGGACAGTTGGGTGTCCAGAAGGAGATGGTTGCTTTGGGTGATGATTGAACACTTGAAAGGACAATTAATGGATGGACAGAGGAATGTTTGGGGAGAAAATATAAATGGATGGATGGATGGATGGATGGATCCCAGTGGTCCCCAAACAATGACTGTTCAGTCTTTGATACTTCCACCAACCTATTGACCAACAGCCCACCATCATCTGTCATCCATCGACCCATTATCAACCATCATCTATCATCCATCATCCACTGACCCATCATCATCCATCATCCATCCATGGGTCTACATATCCCTCTACTCGCCATCCCTCTGGCCTCCACTTTCTCACCCCCATCTCAAGCCCCAGAAGCATTTCTCAGACTCCCCAAGCTTGAAGGACCATCTGAGGGCTTGGATGCACCACAGGTGTGGATTGGTCCTGAGCCCCTCTCTCACCTGTGATGACATCAGTGGACACATGGTCAATCCTTTTCCCACCTTGCAATCCATAGAGGTGGAAGCAGTACTGGTGGGATGGGGACAGCCCCGGCACCGTCACCGAGCGGGACTCGCCATCGATGGGCATGGCCTGGGGCTGGCCCTGGGCATCCCGGTACTGCAGCACAAAGGAGTCAAAGGAGCCCTTGGGGACGCTCCACTGCAGCCCCACAGAGCCTGGGGTGATTCTGGAGACCCTCAGCTCCTCCAGCACCGGCTGTGCCCGAGCAGCCTCAGATGGGGGATGGGCTCTGTTTTGGGGTCTTCTGAGGGCCAGGGCAGCTCGTCTGGCATGGCTGCAGCTGTGATGGAGAGGGAATAGTGATGGGCCTGGGCAACTGCTTGTCCATCAACAAGTCCATCTATCATCCACCCAATCACCCATCCATCCGTCATCCATCACTTCCATCCATCCATCCATCCATCCATCCATCCATCATCCATCCATCCATCCATCCATGCATCCATCCATCCTTCCTCCATCCACTGTCCATCCACTGCCATTCCATTGTCCATCCATCATCCATTGTTCATCCATCTTCCATCACCCATCATCATCATCCATCCATCTGTCTTGGGGTGACTGTATGATGCCTGTATCTCCAAATCGTCTGTTCTGTTAGTGTTGAATATTAAATTCTGCAACTTTAAGACTGGTTCCAGGAGTGAAGTGGGGGGAAAGAAGAAGTGCAGAGTTTGTTATCAGAGACTGCACTGGCTCCCCCACATTCCTGCTCACAGACTGTGTTGTCTGCAGTGGACAGAGAGAGAGAGAGAGCTCTCCTTTGCTCTTGGTTAGTTTTCTGGCTAGCTGAGGCAGAGAAACTCCCTGGATTGGTTTTTTTTTTCCTTTTTATTTTTTCCTGGAACTGTTTGAACCGGCTCTGGACTGAAAACCCAGAAGAGCACCGGGAGCTCACACCTGTGGCCCACCAGGCCTGGCCTGGGCATTCCCCAGCACAGGAGGGAGTGAGAACAGACTGAGTGAGCTGGGCAGCCACGGAAAGAACTCTTCTAAATCTGCCATCTCCTCGGAACGGAGAGAGGTTTTGCTGTTTGATATTGTTCATTGTTGTGCTGGGAGGTGTGTTGCCTGTTGAATAAACAGTTTTCTTTTTTTCCACTTCTCTCCAATTTTTTTCCTTTTTCGTAGAGAGACCTCATTCAGAAGTTTCCTCCCAGATTTGTACTAAACCAGGACAGGGGGAAATGAAACAAAATTTTGGGCTTTTTCCCACCAAAAATTGGGACTTTTCAGCCCTGAAATCGGCACTTTTAACCCAAAACTTTTTGGACATCAGGTCTACACATTACAATGAATTGAGGTTTTCTTGGAAGTCTTTAAAATCAATGGAGATTTTTAGGGACACCAGGTCTAGCCAAATAAATGCAACAGGGATTTAGGGACACCAGGTCTACCCTATTGAAGTGAAAAAGGGTTTTGGAACAGCAAGTCTGTCCATTAAAGTCAATGGGCATTTTGCAGAAATTTGGGGCTAAAATGGGGAAATTTGGGTAAATTTGAGGGAAATATTGGGCTGAATTCTGGGAATTTCTGCTTAAGGATTGCAGTGCTGACACTCTGGAAGTCTTGGATGAATTCCTGGAAACCAATCCGGAATCCCTGATCCAATACCTGTGACCTGGGGTGGAGCTGTTGCCTCCAGATAAGCCGAAAAATCTCAGTTTTCAGCCCAAAGTGTGGGAATTCTGAGTCTAAAAGTGGGATTTTTAGCACCAAGAATTTTGAGACATCGGGTTTACACACTGCAATCAATGGGGATTTAGGGACACCAGGTCTACCGATTCAACCCAGCAGAGCCCAGCACCTGCCACTTTAGGCAAGTAGGGACTGGAAAATTTTGGGAATGCCATGAAATGGTGGGAATTTTTCCTGTGAATCCCTCACCTTCCTTCAGCCTTTCAGGGGGCAGCATCCCAGCCTCGCCCTTCCCAAATTTCCTGGCAGGCACCAGCAGACGGTGGTGCCAGATGGAGAAGTTGGAGATGGCATAGCTCAGCAGGGCTCTGGCAAAGTTCAACTTGGCCTCGGGGTCCTGCCTGACTGCCAGCTCCCACCGTGTTCCCAGGCCAGGACTGGGAGGGCACCAGTATAAACCAGTAAGCACTGGGAGCCACCCCTGAGCTCCTGAGGCCTGTGGCAGCAGCTCCCAGAATAAACCAGTAAGGGTAAATGCACCTGCTCTCAGTGTGATCTAGAGGCTCTCAGTGTGGTCTGGGGGCTCCCAGGTTTATACTGGGAGGGCACCAGTATAAACCAGTAATGCCTCATGCACACAAACCCAGTCTCAGTGCAATCTCGAGGCTCCCAGTGCAGTCTCAGTGCTCCCAGGATTATACTGGTTGATCCCCAGGACCACATCCCAATCTAAACCAGTATAACCCAGTATAAACCAGTGACCCCCAGGACCACATCTGTAGAAGTCGGTCCGGAGTTTCCCTCATTTGCCTCACGACCATTGCAAGAAGACCCCGAGGCCCCCCACCCAATTGTGGCCTGGCCAAGGTGGATGCTTGCCAAGGGACTGTGTGCAGGTGCTCGCTGTGCTCCATGGTACACTGCTCTCGAGCAGGCACTAGCTGGAGCAGCAGGTTCTGTACACCTGTTTATTGCAGCAACCCTCACAATGGTCCATCAATCTCCCCACTCCTTGGCCAGAGGCCACTTGCTTAGGAGAAGGACTATAAAAGAGTGACCCTCTGGGGAAGACTCCTGAGATCTCCCCACGGATGAAGACTCATCTCTTGGCTGGCCCGTGAGGACGCCCGTCTCGTCTGTTGGTAGCTCTTTTCCCATCCCCCTCTTTTTCTCTCTATACTTTGTTTCCTATATCTTCCCCTCTATTGCAACTGAGTTGTTGGCATTCAATAAAAATGCTTTGCTGTGAATAAACTGATTTTGTCCCCCACTGTTTGCCTTTTTGCACCTCTGAGATCAAACGAACCATCACGACCCCCGCCCTGTATTAACAGTGGATTGTGACAACATCCCAGTGCAACCCAGCAACCCCCAGCACCCAATCCCAGTAAAAAACAGTTCAACCCAGTAACCCCAGTAACTCCAAGCACCCCCAGCACCCCATCCCAGTATAAGCCAGTGCAACCCAGTATAACTCACAGTTGGCCACCAGGTCCTCCTGGCCAGCAGGGGGCGCTTACACACCCCCATTCCTTCTCCCAGTTCAAGCCAGTAACCCCCAGCATCCCATCCCACTATGATCAAATGTAAACCAGTACAACCAGTACACACAGTGCCAGGTACTCCTGGCCAGCAGGGGATGCTCACACACTCTCTCCCAGTTTAATCCAGTACAACCCAGTGACCCCAGCCCCATCCCAGCACGTCCTGGACCCCATCCCAGCACAAACCAGTACAAACCACTCACAGTTGTGGGGATCAGCCGCCAAGAGGCGCTCACACAGCACCAGGTCCTCCTGGCCAGCGGGGGCCACCGTGGTGCAGCCCAGCACCCAACCCCTCCCCATAGGATTTGGAATTCACCCCCAGGCACTGCTCCATGAACAAAAGCTCCAACGGCACTCTGAAACCTGTATAAACCAGTATAAACCAGTACAGCCCAGAATGGACCAGTATAAGTTATAAAAAACAGTGAATAACAGTAAAAATCAGTGTAAGACAAACCAGTATAGACTATTATAGGCCATTACAGACCAGTGCTACCAGTATAAGCCAGTGTTGACTGATACAAACCAGTATAAGTAGTGAAAACCAGTAAAAAACAGTGTAATGCAAAGCAGTAGAGACCAGTAAAAAGCAATATGGACCAGTAAAAAGCAGTATGGACCAGTACAAACCAGTATAAGTGGTAGAAATCAGTACAATGATTCAGGGGGCAGCGCCCCGGCCTTGCCCTTCCCAGAGCTCGTGGTGGGCACCAGCAGCTACAGACGGTGGTGCCAGGAGGAGACGTTGGAGACATCGCAGCTCAGCAGGGTCCTGGCAAAGGTCAGCTTGGCCTTGGGGCCCTGCCTGGCTGCCAGCTCCCACCGTGTTCCCAGGCGTGGACTGGGAGGGCACCAGTATAAACCAGTAAGCACTGGGAGCCATCCCTGAGCTCCTGAGGCCTGTGGCAGAAGCTCCCAGTATAAACCAGTAAGAGTTGATGCAGCCAAACCTGCTCTCAGTGCGATCTAGAGGCTCTCAGTGTGCTCCCTCTGTGGGAGGGCACCAGTATAAACCAGTAATGCTTCATGCACCCAAACCCACTTCCAGTGCGGACTAGAGGCCCCCAGTGCAGTCTCAGGGTTCCCAGGTTTATACTGGGGGAGCACCAGTACAAACCAATAAGCACTTGGAGTCACCCCCGAGCCCCTGAGGTCCATGGTGGCAGTTCCCAGTATAAACCAGTAAGGGCAGCACAACCTGAAGTCACTCCCAGTAGGTTCCAAGCTCCATCCCAGTATAAACCACTAAAGCCAGCAACCCTAAATGTCACTCTCATTATAAACCAGTAAGGCCAGCACCCCCAGGAGTTGCTACCAGTGGTTACTAAGTGTCCCCAAGACCCCTCCCAGTATAACCCAGTAAAATCCAAAATACCCCAGTATAACTCAGTAAAAACCAGTATAACCCAGTCACCCCAGGACCACATCCCAGTATAAACAGTACAACCCAGTGTTGGAGGTTGAACTATTCCCTTTTTTTTCAGTGGAATTTTCTCCCATTGTTATGCTAAGTAATTGTGGCTATACCTTAAAACGACAGATAATGTTCTCTCGTAGGGGGGTGGGTTGACGGGGAGGGGGGGAACCGGAAAAGGAAAGGTGGGACGGGGGTCTGGAGCGGGGGACTCTCTCTCGCTTGGCTCGTGGAGTGGGAAGACAGCCTGGGCTCCGCTCTGGCATCTCCCCTGCCATCCCAGCACTGAGATCCACGCTCCCTGCCTTTGGACATTGCTCTGCTGCTTTCCCATCTCACCCTACTATCTCCGGACACTCTGCTGAGCACCACGACCGACACCGTGAGGGGGGAGTCACTTTCCCATCCCTCTCTCCCCTGGGCCGCGGCCGCCATCACCCAGCCCTCTTCAACTGCGCGGGACCTGCCCTGCCCACAGCACCGGTAACTGAGCACAGGGAGACGGCCTGCGGTCAAAAGGGACTGGAGCGGAGCTAGACTGTTCTGTTCTGTTGTCAATTTTTATAGCTGTTGTTGTTTTCTGCCTTGTTAGATACCAGTAAAGAACTGTTATTCTTATCCCCATATCTCCTGCCTGAAGGCGTCTGAATTGGACCTAAAATAATTAAAAGGGAGGGGGGTTGCACTCTGCATCGCAGAAAAGGGGCTCCTGCCTTTCCTTAGACAATACCTGTCTTTCAAACCAAGACAGATTTTGGCGCCCGGAACTTGGGGCATTGCCTGAGGGCATTGAGAGAGGGCTAGAAAAGGGGATAACAGTTCTTAAATTACCCAAGTTTGTGGTAGGTGACACCATGCTGTCCAGTTTACCCTGGATTGGCCTCCATGTGGTCACTGCTATACCTCTCCCATTTGCAAGCCCTTTTTTAAACATGAGTTTCATAACCAAGGTTACTGTGGCTATTATCCAGCTTATTATGTGGGTTGATCTGTTGAGGAATTCATGGATTTTTAATTTTCTCTGGAAGATGGCCACATGGATTCAGAGCTATCACACTCTAAGTGTGTGTTTCTGGGGCTACTTCAATAATGGTACTTACTGTGAGGAAGTGGCAGCAGGTGAAATTTTTTCTCAACCCATCACAGGGTTTTTGAAGTTCACCCCACCAGTCTTCAAGGGGTTCCAATCCACTTTAAATGCTAATGACATTATATTGTGGCTAGTGTTGCTTATATCCCTGTTAAACCTGTTCTATCTAACATTCAGAGATAAGGGGAGATTGACTTGGATAACAACTCTGATACCTACCCCAGGGATTAGTGATGTTACCCCAGAGCCTGATCCTGTCCCAGAGATTAGGGAAGTTATCCCAGAGCCTGGCCCTGTCCCAGAGACTAGGGAGGTTACCCCAGAGCCTGATCCTATCCCAGAGACTAGGGATATTATCCCAGAGTTTGACCCTGCCCCACAGCCCACCTCGGAAAGGAACCACCCAGAATGGGTGGGGGTGCTAGCAAAGGAGATAGGTGAGATGGGCCAGATGCTGAAGGAGTACCTCTCCCCAGCTGGTGAGAAACCCTCCCCCTGCCTTAAAGAGGGAGACTCTGATGGTGCAGCAGTGGGACCCACAGATGTTACATCTGTCCAGGTTCCAGCTGAACTGCAAGGGCACTCACAGCCAGCAGCAGTTGCCCCTGTGGAAACTAGGAAGTCTAAGATGAAAACAAGGCACCTAGATAATAAGGGTCAGGAAGGGGGCCCCTCACAACCAGCAGGGGAGCCAGAAGTTGAGATCATCACCGAGTCCCTGTCATACGAGAGTCTCCGTAACCTGCGAAAAGACATTGTACGACGGGGCCGTGAGCCTTTTACAACCTGCTTACTGCGGGTCTGGGACCTTATGGGTACAGGTGTGCAACTGGATGGTACTGAGGCAAGGAATTTGGGAGCCTTGACCCAGGACTCAGGTGTGGACCAGGTATTTGTAAGGGAGACAGGTCTCCTTTCCCTCTGGGAGCGACTTTTAATGAGTGTGAGAGAGAGATTTGTCCACAGGGAAAGAATGCAGGAGTACCACCAGAGAACACGTTGGAATACCCTTGAGGAAGGGATCCAAAAGCTGAGAGAAGTGGCAGTACTGGAGGTGCTCTTTGGGAGGGATGGACAGCATGACAATGACCCTGACAAGGTCAGGTGCACAGGGCAGATGTTGTGGAATCTGGCAAACCTGGGGCCATCTCAATATACCCCCTTTATTGCAATGATTGATGCTGATACCAACCAAGTGACAGTGGGCTCTGTTGCCAACAGGCTCAGGAATTATCAGAGTATGATGGCTGGCCCAGTGCAGGCTCATGTCTCTGCTGTGGCTAAGGACCTCAGAGAGGAGTTTAAGGAGGAGATGAAGGAGATAAGGGAAGAGGTGAGGAAGATCAGTGCAGCACCAGTGCGAGTCATGGACCCCAAAAGTAGAGCCCAACGCCCCCCAGCTAGGGGGGCACGTGCTGACCTGTGGTTTTTTCTACGTGATCACGGGGAAGACATGAGAAGGTGGGATGGGAAACGCACTTCTGTCCTGGCAGCATGGGTGCGCCAACTCAGGGAGGAGAACACCAACAGAGGGAACTCCACTAAAGTGAGGGTAGCCTCAGCCTCCCATGACCAAGGTGCAGGGTATTACAGAAGGGAGGATGATCTGTCAGATCCCCTTGAAGGAACCTCCAGTATGTATGCCCAGGAGAGAAATAATAACCAGGGCTAGAGGGGCCCTGCCTCTAGCCAGGGAGAGGCACGGGAAAACCGGATCTTTTGGACGGTGTGGATCCGATGGCCTGGCACATCAGAGCCACAGGAACACAGAGCATTGGTTGACACTGGTTCACAATGTACATTAATACCATCAGGACATGTCGGGAAGGAACCTGTTTCAATTGCTGGGGTTACAGGGGGATCTCAGGAATTGACTCTGCTGGAGGCTGAGGTGAGCCTGACTGGGAAAGAGTGGCAAAAACATCCAATTGTGACTGGCCCAGAGGCACCATGTATCCTAGGCATAGACTTCCTCAGGAACGGCTATTACAAAGACCCAAAGGGACTCAGGTGGGCTTTTAGAATAGCTGCTGTGGCGGCAGAGGGCGTTAAGCAGTTGAACACCCTGCCTGGGCTATCAGAAAACTCATCTGCAGTGGGACTCCTCAGGGTGAAAGAACAACAGGTGCCAATTGCTACCTCAACAGTGCACCGCCGGCAGTACCGGACGAATCGAGATGCCGTGATCCCCATCCACAAGATGATCCGTGAGCTGGAGAGCCAAGGGGTGGTCAGCAAAACCCACTCACCCTTCAACAGCCCTATCTGGCCTGTGTGTAAATCTGAAGGAGAATGGAGATTGACTGTGGACTATCGTGCATTGAATGAGGTGACTCCACCCCTGAGCACTGCTGTGCCGGACATGCTGGAACTGCAGTAGGAGCTGGAGTCCAAGGCAGCAAAGTGGTACGCCACCATTGACATCGCCAATACATTCTTCTCCATTCCTCTGGCAGCAGAGTGCAAGCCTCAGTTCGCTTTCACCTGGAGGGGTGTGCAATACACGTGGAACTGACTGCCCCAGGGGTGGAAACGCAGCCCCACCATCTGTCATGGATTGATCCAGGCTACACTGGAGAAGGGTGGAGCTCCAGAACATCTGCAGTACATTGATGACATCATTGTGTGGGGGGACACAGAAATGGAGGTATTTCAGAAAGGAGAAAAGATCATTGAGATTCTTCTGGGAGCTGGCTTTGCCATTAAAAAGAGCAAAGTCAAAGGGCCTGCCCAAGAGATCCAGTTCCTGGGAGTAAAGTGGCAAGATGGACGGCGCCAGGTCCCCAGTGAGATCATCAATAAGATCACTGCAATGTCTCCACCAACCAGCAAGAAGGAAACACAAGCCTTCCTAGGTGCCATAGGCTTTTGGAGAATGCACATTCCTGAGTACAGCCAGATTGTGAGCCCTCTTTACCTGGTCACCCACAAGAAGAACGATTTCCACTGGGGCCCTGAGCAGCAGCAAGCCTTTGCCCAGATCAAGCAGGAGATTGCTCATGCAGTAGCCCTTGGCCCAGTCAGGACGGGACCAGATGTGAAGAACGTGCTCTACTCTGCAGCCGGGAACCATGGTCTGTCCTGGAGCCTTTGGCAGAAGGTGCCTGGTGAGACGCGAGGCCGACCACTGGGGTTCTGGAGCCGAAGCTACAGAGGGTCCGAGGCCAACTACACTCCGACGGAGAGGGAGATCTTGGCCGCCTATGAAGGGGTCCAAGCTGCCTCAGAGGTGGTTGGCACGGAAACACAACTCCTCCTGGCACCCCGACTGCCAGTGCTGGGGTGGATGTTCAGAGGAAAGATTCCCTCAACCCACCATGCCACTGACGCCACATGGAGCAAATGGATTGCCCTCATCACACAACGCGCCCGTATTGGAAACCCGAATCACCCTGGGATTTTGGAGATAATTACCAACTGGCCGGAAGGGGAAGACTTTGGTCTTGCCGACGAAGAGGAACAGGAACAAGTGACCTGGGCCGAAGAAGCCCCACCGTATAACCAACTGCCAGCAGATGAAACATGCTATGCTCTTTTCACTAATAGTTCCTGCCGCATTGTGGGGATGAACCGGAAGTGGAAAGCAG